>NC_140241.1:27408049-27418049 GCF_949987555.1 Borostomias antarcticus
TCAAACGTCTTCACCACCCAGTTTTCCATCAATCCATCATTGAGAATCAACCTGCAAGAGAAGGCTCTCTTGATAACATTAGTTGTCCTTTTCTCAGTACTTCACCACAGTAAATTACCACCATTACCATCAAATCATTCCAGTCATTTATATTTATTTTTGCAGTAATGCAACAGGCTGTGCATTCTCTCTCTCTCTCTCTCTCTCTCTCTCTCTCTCTCTCTCTCTCTCTCTCTCTCTCTCTCACCCTCTCACCCTCTCACCCTTGACAAATACACACACACTCCCACACAGACACACACACAAAGCCCAACCATGGTAGAGGGCACTGAGCTAACTGCCCATGCAATCTGACAGCGTGGCATTAGGGCCACAGGGGGTTGTGTGCCTCTCTGCTCCTCAGCAGTCAGTGTTTACCTTTGGCTCCCATGGCTGCTGTAGCTAATAGCCGAGTCCTCTTCAGGGCCTCAGGGATGCAGTATCTCCCTGAGGAGAGATCTGCTACGCGCCCAGGTGGTGTCTGTGGAAGAGCCTGGACTCCCTGCTGCCTTTTGGAACAGTTCAGGGTTTTAGTAGAGAGCCTTGTCGCAGTGGAGTGTGCATATGTGTTAAATAGCTGGCTTGTTTTGATGTATTATACTGCACTGTATTCGTGTTGTGTGTTGTAGTGTATATGTTTCATTGTGTTATTTTTGGGGTTGTGATGTAGGGCCGCATTGGTTGCAGTGTGTGGGCCCCCTGCTAAAATAAAGGTGAAATTAAACCGAGTCACAAACCGGTACAATGGTTGCACATAGTAAGCATGACTAATATTATAGCCATGGTAACGTCTTCAGATCATTATTTGCGAAACATTAGAGACAATATTGCGTTTGATTCCGGGACAGTTCGCAGGAGAGCACAGGATGCACTTCAAATCCAGAGTTAAAAGACATCAGAGGACATCAAAGCACTCAGAGATGACTGAGCTGAGCTGACTGCATTGATGTTTTGCATGTCCTCGCTCCACAGTTCTGTTGCTCATGTCTCCGTGCCAGTTCCCTCAATCACAGAGTAAACAGCACTTAATGCTGAACGGGACATTACTGCTTTGAATCAGGAAGACTCGACTGCTTTGAACAGCCATTGAGACCGCATCCATTTTTTGATTGCATTATTCTAATACATGCACATTAATAGGCCTGTTAAATGAAACGGCTGCTCTCATTATCTCAGCACCTGACGCAAAAAGCAACCCCTTGCCCTCAAACTTGCTGTTCTCATCGTATATTAAATTCTGCAAACGTAAGCATGCTTGCTACCAGAGCTGTAGGTTCTCTGAGGGTTTCAGTTTGTGCTTTTCTGCTTTTCTTCACAGTCCTGTGAGGTAATTGAAGATTGTGCGTGGGCCCAGCCCTGCCTCTGGCTCTGATAGGAAGCTGTCTGTGCTGAGGCGGGGACATAGTCACGGAAAGTTCTGTGTGAAGGCTCCTTCTCTTGTGAGATCCTCAGGGATGAGTGAAGCAGCATCTGGAAATGGCAGCAATTTGGGTTGCTGTTTCCTCTGTAGTTGTGTGTGTGTGTGTGTGTGTGTGTGTGTGTGTGTGTGTGTGTGTGTGTGTGTGTGCGCGCACACACAAAGCCCCCTAAAGCAATGTTGAAAGCTTTAGACACAAACATGATTATTTTAGGAGGCAAAAGGGTTGACGGAAGAATGAAAAGGGGAACTTCAGTGAAAATCAAGGGGGACCTGCTCTGGCATGCTGTCCCAGCAGGTCTGAGAGAAACTGCTGATTCTTAGATAATCTACATCACCGTTGTCTCTGATGAAGAAAAGTTATTCGTGCTAGTGGAGCTGCCTACTATAGGCTACTTCAGCATGCTGCAGGCCCACTGATTGGTGAGTTACCATGGAGACCAGGGTTGATGGTTAAAGTGGCACAGTTTTAGAACACACACACAGCAGCTCTTGTCAAGAAATGTTATGCAAGGTTAGGACGCCAGTTAAAATGTGCGTGAGACAGAGAGAGAGAGAGAGGTGAAGATGACGGGAGGAATGAAAGGATGGAGAGAGACAAAAACCCATCGATAAGAGAGAGAGAAGTGGAGGAGGGAGATTAAAGGGAGGAGGAGAGAACAAAAGAGAGGGAGATGCTGAAGGTAGATACAGAGAGAGCTGATGAGTGCAAATGGAGGTTGGGGACCTGATTGCCAGTGGTTATAGTGGAGAGGTAAGAGGACGGTTCTTTCAAAACAATGTTGTCTGTCTGCTCACATGCTTTTTGAAGTTAGCTGGAGGGGGGTATAGAGAAAGTGGAAGTGTGTGTGTGTGTGTTCATAAGCCCCCCTGAAAAGCAGAAAACCTTGTTCATTCCCCATAAATTCTACAATACAGTAGGGATTGTAGGGATTGTCTGGTAAACCATCCATGTTGACAATCATTAGAATCAGTCCATTGTTGATGTACTGTAGTACAGAATATGTCCCCAAACAATCAATAAAAATAAAAAAACATTTTGCTAAGCTTTTGGTCATGGGACCAGAAGAAATTGCCCTTATTTAATATAGGTATAAAAACTGTTGTGCTCTGTCAGCCTAGTTGCCCTGTGGAGCAGACCTGGTTTTAAATACTATTTTAAGTAATTTACAGATAATTACTAATCTGTGCTTGACTCTTTTTGTCTGGCATAACCAATGGTCTGTACGGACTCAAGCCAAGACTAAAGTAATTGAAACGATTTCAAATGGTACAGTATTTGGATCCAGTGCTACTGCTGTAGAGTGCTGGTCAGGGCTCCTATGTAATTTTGTTTACGGTAGCCTGGGCTGCAAGGTCTCTCTCTCTCTCTTTCTGCCTCTCTCTCATTGTTATCCCATAGCTTAAAGCAGGCCTGCAGCTGGGGAAGCCGCATTAGCAGTGCAAGGAGCTGCGCAAGCCCTGATGGTTATGTAAGCCCCCCCCCCCCCCGCCCCCCTCCACACACACACACAGACCACAGACACAAGCACGCAGACCACATACACACAGGAAGATCATACATTCTCATACACATATTCAGTGCACACACACGCACACTAAACACGAACAAGCCCTTAAGCCTCTCCCTGGTCTCTGCCAGACACACGCTCGCGTCTCTCACCCGCTTATCGTTGCTACATCATCGTCACACACAAGCCTCTCTCTCCGTGCTACCCTCACAAGAAAATGGATTACTGAATTATACATATATTCATGTATTATTTGGAATCCACAAAATGCAGACATTACACCGCATATACGGCATACATAATGTTTTTTTTGTTTTTGAATTCTATTGAGAGGAAATTTGATGATCCAAAGGCCAAATAGTGTTCATCATCTTGATCTCTCTAAGCCCTCTAAAAACTCTTCATGGTTCCAGGTAAAATTATTTAATCAACCAAAGGTTCCAGCTGGAACCAATTTACCAATAGCGTGAACGGTTACACCAGTCTAGCCTAGGTTTTTTCTGAGTGTGGTAGTGAGCACAGTTTTGCTGCGCCATGGTCAGATCCCACACAGAAAATATGGTATAGTCGTATGCACATCCAGTTTGTTAGGTGCTGGGTTGACAGATAATCATGAAAAAGTAGAATAGAACCCGCACACTGAGACCGAGGCAATCGTGAGTGCAAAAAAGGGTGTTTATTCCAACAACGTTTCGACCCACCTTTTTTACACTCACGATTGCCTCGGGTTCTATTCTACTTTTTCAGATCCCACACAGAACCTGCTGGCTTCTCAGTCCAGGAGGTGTTGTTTTCTTGTTTTCTCTTCTCTGTTGCTGTTTTTTTTATTTTTTTATTTTTTTTAATTTGAGATGGCACTCTTTCCAGCACAGTGGCAAAACACCCTCAGGCCTCTTACAAACAATGACATCTCTTGTAATATGGCTGTTCTGTATATATGGCTGGGAAATATGAGGGGAATGCCTTAGGAAGTTGTGCGTTAATCAGATCCTATCAGAACGTGTGTGTGTGTGTGTGTGTGTGCGTGCGTGCCTGCGCATGCATGAGAGTGTGTGTGTGTGTGTTCCATGAGCACATTACACCTCAACAACCTATTCCATTTCCACAGCACCATTCAACAACACTGTGCCAATGCGTTAATCTTTTTATTTGTGCTCTCACTGCAGGCCCGTCTCTAACTCTCATGTAATAAGCCACATAATGCGATCAGTGATGTGGTTGGGCGAGGCTGGGGGTCTGAGGTCGCACATTGGCTCTGCTAGTGCTTTCCAGTGGTAGAACAGCAGCGGGACATGCAGAGCAGCTGTCCATTTAGGTTATAGAGCCCGGAGGCGTGGTGATGCTGCTAGGTCGATGACATAATCACACTGCGCCATAGCAGCCGTGGTAGATCCTCCAACGGAATGGCGTTACAATGTTGGATGTCCAGATTCAGACGGTCACTTGTTATCCTTTGAAAAATTTACTCGAAAGCATTTCTATTTCCAGAAAAGATTATGAGAAAATCAGCAGAGCAATGCCTATTCCTTTACTTCGAATGATTCCAAGCACTATGCAATTTTCTTCAGTTACACCTTCTCTGCTATTTTTAACACCACGTCTTAACAGGCACCTAACAACTCCACAAGATACAATAAGGATCAAAAGGATAAAAAGACTCACACTCAGGAGCTTCATGATTGAAGTTCCCCAAATACCAAACACAGAGTCCAGACTACCAAATAAGTCAAAACCAAATAAGTCAAAACCATAGTTCAAATGTAGTTCCTAACCCCCCTTCCTGGTTTACTCAACAAAATCATTCACTGCAGCAGTAGAGTCAGAAACGTTCTTGAAACACATTGCATCAGTAACATGACACCCTCCTCCCTGGGAGGCGAGCATCATATCAAGGGCCATTCTATTCTGCAGCGCCGTACCTCCGACAGCTCTTTAAACCAAGCCTGTCAACACAGCTTCAACAGTGGAATTCATGTGCTTCTCAAGCACCTTAGAGAGAGCAGTGACAGCCTTACGAGTTGAATAGACACCATAACCTGGGACCACCACCCCAAACAGAGTATCTAACTAAAAGTGCGACGCAGAGGGGAGAAAAGAGCCTGCACATAGCTTTGAGGGACCTCTCTTATCAGGGGGACTAGCTAAGCCGAGTAGCAGACACCATGTAATGAGAGAGGTAACTAGGTTGTTATAAACTAGATCAACTTGCTCTGGGAGCCGAAGGGCAGTATTGTGCTCTCAGCTACAGGAATTGTAGGTCACCTTCTCTAGCAATGAATCATTAACACCAGGAAACCAATAGGCAATGTTGAACGTGTTTACTAAGTATACAGTAAGAGCCCTTTCCATTTGTGAGTTTCCATCAGTACTATAACCCAAACGGGGCAGTGGAGATCCTTGCATGTAACAATAAGGATCACTTCCTGAAGGGCCACTTCAGAAGCCAAGTTTCCAACATCATGATACATCCAATCACCTGTATTGAATGGGATCCTACTGAATGGGATACTAACATGTGACAGGAACCGGTGTTCGTACATGTCCACGTAGAATTGAAGGGTAGGATATGGTTAGCAGAGTTTGGGTCGTGCACAATATCATACAGGAGGGCTTTCCAGAGTTGCCATTGCCAGTGTGACACGGAAGCAGTGTTGGTCTCACTGGGGATAGAGTACACAGTTTGATCAAAAGCACTTTGTTCACACAAAACAGTTTTCTCGTCATTCAGTTCAGCATTGGGTGGTATTTCTCTGGTTGTGCGTGGGCGTGGTCCTTCAAGCAGAAAGGCAAGAATGTTCTTTATGTCAGTCTCGTTGGGGTGGAGTGTGGGCATGATGACTGGGTGTTAGGGATTGGGTTGTGTGGTTTGTTGTAGTGCCACAGGATGGGCACCACTATGATTACGGTCAGCAGCCAAAGGAGCGGAATAGTGACACGCATGCCACCGAACCGTCTGAAGGGGTTCAACGGCCTTCGATCACCTTCCAGGTTAGGTGCAGTGCGATAGCTGGAGTCAGGCCACGGCTGCTTGACTCGCAGTTGTCACTGGTCCAATGCAGGTTGAAGCTCCTCTGCCTCCTCGAACGGGAATGGTCGGTGTGCGCACACGGAGGGGCAGATCACAGACACTTGTTTGAGTTCGACGAGTGAGCGCTGATATGCGAAAATGAACGAAATAATTAAAACGACAGTGTTAAAGTAAAGCCTCTGTGAATACACGTTTTATTCTCGAACACCAAGTAACACCGGTAACACCGACAACCGTGACAAGCCTAACGCTGTCTGAGATTGTTCGTGGGATCCGTGGTTGTATTGGAGTAGCCGTGACCCATAAAGATGTAGTTTGACTCTTCAGTAAGATTTCAGCCACTGAGTGAAGCACAAGGACAGTGAGTGGGCGATATATGCCATGAAAGAAGAACAGGCTATTATCGCATCTGAGGCTGCAGCAACACAGAGGAAGGCCTGAAGCCACAGGATCAAGTTTCTTAGAATAATAAGCAATGTGTCACCATGTGGCTGTGAATTTGTTTGTAAGGGTGAAAGACTTCGTCATATAATTAGTGTGGAGTCTCCTGGAAATTCAGAACTTGACAAATTTCCTTTCAAGGCTGCGCTGAAAACAGCTGGTGATTCAGCATAGCCCTGTGGGAGCCGGGTCCAAGTATTTTTGTCTTCTTTAAAGGTAAAACTAAGCCAGTACTGTGGTTCTGGTTCAACAGGAATGCTAAAGAAGGCATTTGCTAAATCCACAACAGTAAAGAACTTTGAATCCCCAGGAACCTATAAGTGAATCATGGTGGGATCTGGCACCACAGGAGCTCTGTGGTGAACAGCGTCATTGATCTTGAACAAAGTGCCAACTATTTCCATCAGCCTTCTTCACAGGATGATTTGGCGAGTTTACTGATGATGTTTGACATAGCACCACAATTCCTCTCTCCAACAATGAGTTAAACACATCTCTAATGCCTGTCGCAGGTCTCAAAGGATACTGTGCTTTGCAAGGCCTATAGGCTATGTTGTTTTAGCCAGCATACATAAAGGAGTCACATTTTTAATAGTGCCAATGTCAATATTTGTCTTTTGCCCATAAGCAATCAGGCACAGCAGAGTGTCTCCTCTGCTGTTCTGGGGTTGATAGTGGAAGTGTGTGGGGGGGAGCTTATATACACCACGCACTCCAGGAAAAACACATGAGAAGGGAGTAAACATGCAGTCAAATCGATTATAAAATTGAGTCCTGTCACCACGACCAACCCAATCAGCATCTAAACACAATGTCAACCATGTGCCCACATTGCCAATCAGCGTCAGGTGGTTTAGACAATGACACGTGAGGCACACTACACGGTACTGCAAATTCTGACGGCGATAGGCCGATATGCAGAGCAGAGTATTCACCAGAAGAAAAAATCCCTGTCCTTCTAACTGAATAACTTGATGGGTTTATAACCCATTTTTCTGCAAACAAAGAATTTTCAGTAGCTATAATTGAGCCCAAGCTGGCTGTAACATAACATCTGGATGGGGACAGGAATGTGGCTGTGTGTCTGTGAGTCTGTGCATGTTGGAAAAGTGTTTCATTAATAGCAATATTGAGACAGATCAGGAGTAGTATCTCTGTGATGAGCCTGGTTCATATACAACATCTTGATAGGCCGTCAGTGAAGATACATTATATGGTCAAAAGGATTGGGACACACTTCTTAATCATTGAATTCAGGTGTTTCATTCCATCCCATTGCCACAGGTGTATAAAATCAAGCACATAGCCATGCACTCAGCCTCTACAAACATTTGTGAAAGAATGGGCTGTTCTAAAGAGCTCACTGCATTCCAGCGTAGTACTGTAATAGGATGCCACCGTTGCAACAAATCAGTTTGTGAAATTTCTTCCCTCCTAGATATTCAACGATCAACTGTTAAGTGGTATTATTGCACGTGGATGCATTTAGGAACCACAGCATCTCAACCACGAAGTGTCAGACCACATAAAGTTACAGAGCAGGGTTGCCGAGTGCTGAGGCACGTAGTGCGTAAAAATCACCAATGCTCTGCTGACTCAATAACTGCCTCTGACACAAAAACTGTGGAAATCTGTTCTGTGGAGTGACAAATCACTCAATTCTCTATCTGGCAGTCTGATGTCTGGCCCGCACCTCAACCCCATCGAACACCTTTGGGATGAACTAGAACAGAGATTACGAGCTAGGCTCTCTCGTCCAACAACAGTGTCTGACATCTCAAATGCTCTTCTGGATGAATGGGCAAAAATTCCCACAGACACACAAACAAATCTTAAAGAAAGTCTTCCCAGCGGAGTGGAAACCTGCTAATGTTTCCGATATAGATGTACTATATTTTATATACAGTCATATTTCTACTAGTCTGACTCACTGGATGTAGGTTAGGGATAAGCCTTGTCATTCGTTTATTACTGCCCAATCAGTGGCACTACTTCATGTGGTCGGCCAATCCAGATTACGTGAAACAACAGTAACCTAGCAACCACTTTGCCGAAGATGATTGTGATTGGTTTAAAGAAATAGTGTCCCCCCCTATCGTCGAATGGTAATGAGTCCAGACAGATCTTTCTCCAGCACTAGCACAGCGTTAACGAAGTGTGGAGATACAGTAGGTCTGGCTATGCAAGCCTTTGCTTCAACTGATATGACGAGTTGTTGCTCTTTATTGTCTAGTCATTGAATGCAGCTTGTTGCTTGGAAATGTTATGTAATTTCTGTTTCCTGTGTCATTTCTGTTTCCTGTGGTGCAGCACTACTTCCTGGTCATCTTCGGCCATGACGGACAGAAACCACTGGAGCTGCGGACAGAGGAGGAGTCAGACTGCAATGAGTGGGTGGAGTGTATCCAACAGGCCAGGTATGAATGAATGAATGAATGAATGAATGAATGAATGAAAGTTTATTTCGAACACAATAAAATAACAGATGATATTTCAAAATAGGACAGAGTTTTATTGAGAGTTTATTGAGAGTCTAAATCAGGCAATTTAGCACACAGTATTTGAAACACATTGGAATATCCTGGGTGGAACTCCTGTAAGCACCTCTAATTAAGCACTTCTAGTGCTTCTTAAGAGTTCAGACTCCCTCTTAAACCTTTAACCTTTTCTCTCCGAGTGCTCCTTTCCAACATATCGGTTCAAGGCTAAAGTGTTGCCTTACCATCTAATAACCTTTCTGGTTCAGAAGCAAGAAGGAAGCAAAAAAGAAATGAAAAAGAACAAAATGAGTGTTTTTTCCACGCCTGTGCTGACTGGCGGAGAAGGCATGGTCAATCCTTACCCCACAGCTTGACTATGTGACACAACCTGTCTTTCCGTACATTGCACTCCAAGATACAGTAACTGTGTGTGGCCCCACATACCTCCCTCCCCCCGTTATTTACACTTGATCGCTCACCATCTGTTTAATGTGCGTGTGTGTGTGTGTGTGTGTGTGTGTGTGTGTGTGTGTGTATGTGTGTGTGTGCGCGCACGTGTGTACTCTGCTCGGAGCAGTTCACATTTAGGTCAAACTCTGCCGTTGTACCGCTACAGTGATTACATCACAGCCCTCATGTACACTCCTCTACAGTCTGTCCCCCTCTCTCTCTCTCTCTCTCTCTCTCTCTCTCTCTCTCTCTCTTCCTGTCTCTCTCCCCCCTTCTCTCTCTCTCCCTCTCTCTCTCTCCCTCTCTCTTTCTGCCGAACTTGTTTGTCCCGGAACATATAATTTTTCAGAGTGATTGTTAAAAACATGTTGCTGTTAAAAACATGTTGCTGTTATGTTTATGTGTGGGACAATGTGATACCGCAAGGACAAGACAAAATGTCAATTGCTATTTATAGTCTGGTTAGATCTTAACACTTAACAGTTAACCCCACTAGATGATTGATGTGAATTACAGTATTCACCTCCCCCCTTCCCGTAGTTACTCTGACATCATCATTGAGCGGGAGGTGCTGATGCAGAAGTACATCCACCTGGTCCAGATCATAGAGACAGAGAAGGTGGCGGCCAATCAG
>NC_140241.1:27420549-27423049 GCF_949987555.1 Borostomias antarcticus
ACACACACACACACACACACACGCACACACACACTGACATTCACACCTGACAAAATGTAGAAATTGTTATGAAACAACAGAAGTGGACATAACCCATGACCTATGCCCCCTCCAGCAAGGTGGGGCCTTGTCTCTGATAGAGTGTACTCTCATAGAAGAACTGGAGGCCAATGACGAGGACTGTGAGTATCAGTCCCCACACCTCGACTCACCTTACTGTATCTGGGCTAGTTGACAACACGGTTTTGAGATGGGGTGAACATCAGTTCAAATCTCTCACCATGTGCCTGCCTCTTCCTGGCAGACAACGCCGCAGGGCAGGGCTTCAACCACCTCGAGTTTAAAGTTGTGGTGGAGCCTGCCGATGGTCCCGCCTTCTCTCTCGTCCTATTGGCCCCCTCCCGCCAGGAAAAGGCCGCCTGGACCAGTGACATCAGCCAGGTGAGTGTTTTGACGAAGTGTCTTAAGGGTTAGGGAAGCGCAAAAAAAGTCCTGAGTTTCACGTCCCGAAAAGAATACGTTGTCTGGCTCTCACTCCACCCCTCTCCGTCTTTCTCTCTCTCTCTGAAGTGCATCGATAACATCCGCTGTAACGGGCTGATGACCAGTGTTTTTGAGGAGAACTCCAAAGTGACCGTGCCACACATGATCAAGTAAGACATGGCTGTAGGAGGTCTGAAGAGACAAAGTCGCACATATACAGCATAGGGGGATTCTTGGCCACTCATTTTGTCAGCTGAAGTTTTTTTTTCCCCCACGCCAGTGAGGTCAGTCCGATGACCTTTGACCTATGCCTCTGTCACCGATGACCTTCTTCGTCTGAAACCCCTCCCAGGTCCGACGCCCGCCTGCACAAAGACGACGTGGACATTTGCTTCAGCAAGACGCTCAACTCCTGCAAGGTGCCGCAGATCCGCTACGCCAGCGTGGAGCGCCTGCTAGAGAGGCTGACGGACCTGCGCTTCCTGTCCATCGACTTCCTCAACACCTTCCTGCACACCTACCGCATCTTCACCACCGCCGCCGTGGTCATAGACAAGCTGGCCGACATCTACAAGAAACCCTTCACCTCCATACCCGTCAGGTATTAGCATCAACACACACACACACACACACACACACACACACACACACACACACACACACACACACACACGTACACACACTTGATACCTGTCTAAAACCCTCATGTTTCCAAGAGCAGTATGTGTCCTCCATTCCTTCACCAGGCCCATCCGCCTTCACTCCCTCCCCTCTCCTTTCTCACAAAACAGATGCATGACTCTACCTCCTTCAAGCGTTCCTTCTTTCCACCTGTCTTCATTTCCTCTCCTCTGACTCCTCCCCCCTCCGCTCCTCTACTCCTCTTCCGCTCGTCCTCACTCTCAGGGTCAAGTACCACTCATCTGACCGTCTGTCCATCACGTCTGTATGTCCTGACTACAGCCTGAAGATCACACAGCTCGCTCGGGACCAGTCCAAGTAACAGTTGAAACACTCACTATACCCCCGCCCCAGCCCCCATCTCTTCACTCCCACTAATTCTTCTGCGTCTCTAACTCTGTCGTTCTGCACAAACAATACGAGCCAAGATCAACAAGCTTAATTTCAGTGGGCTGTTGTTCCTTGTTTGTCTTGTTCTACGTCTACGTTTGTCTAGTTTGATTGGTTTATAATACATCTGTCTTCTTTTTCCTCCCAGGTCTCTGGAGCTGTTTTTCGCCACCAACCAGGGTACCTGGGGAGGCGACCACCTCAACAACAAATCTCCTCGCCTCTGTCGCAAGTTCTCCTCTCCTCCCCCTCTCTCCATCCCCACGCGCATCTCCTCCTCCCCCATTCACTCCCGCAAGCTGTCCCTCAGCTCCCCGGTCATCGCCAAGGCGGGCGTCCTGGACCTTTCCACCACCACCCCCTCCTCCTCCGCCGCCAGCTCCCCTACCTCCACCCACTTTCCCTCCATGTCCTCCCCCCCGCCCAACGCTACCAGGCCCCCCTGTGGCCTCTCTTCCCCGCCTCCCACCGCCACTCGCTCCCCCGGCTTCCCGCCGGCCCTGTCCTCCCCGCCCCCCACCGCCAAGGCCCCCCTGGACCTCAGCCGAGGGCCCAGCTTCCCTGAGCTCGGCCCGGCCGCGGGGGAGGACGGGGGCGGGGAGCTTCCGCGCATCGACGCCTTCTGCGGGAAGCTGAGACGCAGCATCCGCAGGGGTGAGGCTGGCTCACACTCTCGCTCACACACACACACACACAGGCACACACACACAGATTTACATGATTCACACACATGAGTACGCATGCGTCGGCACACTCATCCACTTGTAGTATTAGATGCAAGCCCATATGCTGTCTGGCTGTTGCCACGCTGTTGCAGCACATTATGTGAGATCTACAAATCTGGCGCTACCCCTTATGTTAAACACGACCCAGTCAGTAATCCGGTTATGGTAATCTGCAGTACAAACGTGTGGACGACCGAAAGCTACAGCGACGTTGTAATTAC
>NC_140241.1:27428049-27435549 GCF_949987555.1 Borostomias antarcticus
GAATAGCCTACAGTTCAAGTTCATCCTAGCCTAGCGTTATCCGCTTGGATTCTTGGATGTTTTTGCGTGACTCCTGTTATTCAAAATTAATATTACCTATAGTATCCACAAAGATACCCTTGATTGGTATAGCTCAAACTAGCAAATCACCTGTTTGATTGTTATAATGTGAATACAGCATACTGTATTGCTAGATAGTGCAAAACTAGCCATTGTTTTGTTGTTGTTGAACTCCAGACTCCCCCACTCTGTCACGTCCGGTTTGGCGAATTTTTTTGATGCGGGAGTGACAAAAAATAACTTCAGAAGTCACTGTAGTGTATATTTTATTTAAAAATTTTAAAAATCGAATTCCTACATCCTTTCCCTATACATTGACTCACTGGGGTCTCCAGCCTGCAATATGCTCTTTAATGTTATTGAGGATTTTTTTCTGGCTATTGCATGGCTCTCTACTCTCCCCTAACACTGTGGTGCTGCTGTGTGTGTCCTGTCCAACAGGGAGTTCCTGGGTCAGGGCTGGATGAAGATGGATAAGACGGAGAGGACTCCCTACATCATGAAGACCAGCCAGCACTTCAACGATGTGAGCCTTTTTTGTATTGCATTTGTCGTGTCTTTGCACTCTCCTGTCCTGTCCTGCACCCTACAGCATGTCGTCTGCAACAATGTATGCAATTACCCTAGAGAAATTCCTAGTATGCACTGTATGTACCATATACACGGCTAGTAAATCGGATCTTAAACACACGCACGCCGCGCGCGCACACTGTCAATGTCAAGTTTATTTATATAGCGCATTTAAAAACCAGAGGTTTGCCAAAGTGCTTTACAATAGCAATCGAAAAAGTAACAATCAATAAAAGCACACATATCACACACCTACACACAATAGACACACATACACAATGGATACAAACAAACAATCACAGTCAAACAAAGACCCATAATCTGTGAAAGAGGTGTCTAAGCACAGCCAAATGCCACAGAAAAAAGTATGTTTTCAACGCTGATTTGAAGGCCGTAGGGGTATTTGCTGTACGAATGTTTAGGGGAAGGGAGTTCCACAATGTGGGTGCGGCAACAGAAAAAGCACGGTCTCCTCTACTGCTCAGCCTAGATTTGGGGACATCGAGGATCATCTGGTGGCCTGATCTAAGAGCTCTGGAGGGCTGGTGTAGGTTGATCAGGTCTACGAGGTAGTCTGGGGCTAAACCGTTTAAGGCTTTAAAAACAAATAAAAGAACCTTGAAATCAATCCTAAAACGAACGGGAAGCCACACACACACACACAGACACACACACACAGGAGATTTTTCTGCAAGTCAACATGAACATGTGACTGTAGTCAACATGCAAGAATTATCAGCAAACCATCATCCTTATGGATTTCTCCAAACACTCTCTCTCTCTCTCTCTCTCCCTCTCCCTCTCCTTCTCTCTCTCTCTCTCTCTCTCTCTCCATTCTCCAGATGAGTAACCTGGTGGCGTCTCAGATCATGACTCACACTGACGTGGGTTCCAGAGCCAGCTCCATAGAAAAGTGGCTGGCTGTGGCCGACATCTGCCGCTGTCTCAACAACTACAACGGCGTGCTGGAGATCACCTCCGCTCTCAACCGCAGCGCCATCTACAGGCTGAAAAAAACATGGGCCAAAGTCTGCAAACAGGTCTGAGCGTATCCATGATCATCTTTCTATTTTAGATGTTTTTGAACCATGACATTTGTATATATTTATTTGTCTTTTGTTCATCACGCTTTGTGCATTTTTGACAAACTTTTAGACAAAGGCACTGATGGACCGGCTACAGAAAACAGTGTCATCTGAAGGGAGGTTCAAGAATCTGAGGGAAACTTTGAAAAAGTGAGAGTCTGCCACCTGACAACGTGAAACAAATCTGGTGTTTTATTCAGCAAGTGGCATGTGAATGTACTGATTGTTGACTGTGTGTGCAGCTGTAACCCCCCCTGTGTGCCATACCTGGGGATGTACCTGACTGATCTGGCCTTCATCGAGGAGGGAACACCCAACTTCACCGAGGAAGGGCTGGTCAATTTCTCCAAGATGAGGATGGTAGGTACCGTCAATTTATTTTAACCGTTATTTTGCACACTTTCTGTTAGAGCAGCTCGTAG
The DNA here is from genome assembly GCF_949987555.1 of Borostomias antarcticus. NCBI lineage: Eukaryota > Metazoa > Chordata > Actinopteri > Stomiiformes > Stomiidae > Borostomias > Borostomias antarcticus. The sequence goes on from NC_140241.1 coordinate 27,430,187, forward strand.
AGCAGTTCTCTGTGTCTGAGCACCTCTCTCTCTCTCTCTCTCTCTCTCTCTCAGATTTCTCACATTATCCGAGAGATCCGTCAGTTCCAGCAGGCCCCCTACAGGATAGAGCACCAGCCCAAGGTCAGACCCACAGAGCTTCTGTCAGACGCCCGAGAGAAACATCGGGGTCACACTGGTCTAGTAGCATGGCTGATACACAAATATGACACATTCTTCAGTTTATTAACTCTCTTCTTTTCCCACCCCCCCTCTCTCTCCCTCCCTCCTCCCTTTCTCTCCCTCCCTCTCCACCTATTTGTCCCTCCCTCATTCCCTCTCCATCTATTTCTCCTTCGCCCCTCCTCTCTCTCTCTCTCCCTCCTTCTCTCCTCCCTCCCCCTCTACCTCTCTCTCCCTCCTTCTCTCCTCCCTCCCCCTCTACCTCTCTCTCCCTCCTTCTCTGCCTCTCTCCCTCCTTCTCTCCTCCCTCCCCCTCTACCTCTCTCTCCCTCCTTCTCTGCCTCTCTCCCTCCTTCTCTCCTCCCTCCCCCTCTACCTCTCTCTCCCTCCTTCTCTGCCTCTCTCCCTCCTTCTCTCCTCCCTCCCTCCTTCTCTCCTCCCTCGCTCTCTACCTCTCTCTCCCTCTCTCAGGTGACACAGTTCCTGTTGGACAAGACGTTGGTGATGGACGAGGACACTCTGTATGAGCTCTCACTGAAGTTCGAACCCCGCGTGCCCCCAGGCTAGTCACGCACTGTGAACACACACACACACACACACACACACACACACACACGCACACACACACACACATGCATGAAAAACCTAATCTACAGTATCTATCTATTTCATGCTTATGTATTTTCTGTTTGGCTGGAGGGAGCCAGTCAAGTGATGGAGCTTGAGAATCACCTGTTTTAGAGTTAAATAACCCTATTTTGGGATGAAGTGGGGCTTATTACAGAGCATTGCCAATTTGCTCTAAGAATTCAAGTGAAGATGTGCCTTTGTTGTAAATATTCAATGTACATATAGAAAGCAGAACTAATGAACTGTATTGATTAGGAAATAATTGTTCAAATGTTTTCCTAGTGATAGCTTTCAATGCATCACCATTGGCCACATTGTCATACAATTACATGACTGACATGATGGTGGGTAGGAGGGGAGGGGGGTGACAGTCCCCTTGTCTGAGATAGTAGCTGGCCAGCCTCTCACACTGTTATTATGACACAGATTGTCTTCACTTCATATGATTTACCTCTATGTACTGTATGTTCAGGAGCTGAGTTGGTATTTTGGTCATTCAAAGGTACAGCATTTCTTCTGTTACATTCTGACTGGTAGGCTTTTTCTCTTGATGCTTACTGATTACGTAGGAATGGACTTCTAAGGTCTGTCATTTAGCATGTTTATTTACTTATTTACTGTACGTGTCAAGCATTTTGTTAAAGAGCTTAATTTCCCCACTGTGTACCTTGGTTGCTGTCGTCTTTATAGTATTGTATTTGTCGCACGAAATAAATCCCAGAATCCTACATGAATGCATTTCAAATTTATAGCCACGATTCGCTGTGGGCAAACCTACATGTACTGTATACCATGCAGCCCCAGCTAGCTATTGTGGCTTTCTGTATTGTTAGCTTTGATGATAGGCATTGTTGTCATTCAAATGGACTCTGTTGTTGTTATTGTACTACTACAACTGGGCTGCGTTCAAATTCAGCTAACAGCGGCGAACGTTCGTCGCAAGCATGTTGCATAAACGCAACAATGTTCCAAAATACCGTTAGGCTCCAAGCCTGGGTCCATTGTGATCCTCGTTCCGTTACTGGCGAACTACCTCTCCAGACTGTTGGCTTCTGTTAGCAAACGTTTGCGGCGAACACAAAGCTAACGGAAAATAGTTGGCTAACGTTCGCAAACGTTCGCTATGTTCGCTGAATTTGAACGCACCCCTGGTCATCCAATTCCACAAAGAGCATATTATGGCTTTAATGATATTTTGTCATACTTAACCTGGTCTCTGTGACACAGATTCTGTATACAACAGCCAATACTCCTTGTCTTTACAGAAGAATACAGCTGGTAAAGTTAAGTTGTTGGGGTTGATTCAAGCTCTGCTCTTGAAAAGGTTTCTGTCCTGCTGTTTGAAATACTGTTTAAACTTATACTGTAAATTGCAGTTATTGTATTTTGTCTGAATGTATTTCTCACTGTTGCTCATTCTCTATTGATGTGTTTATTTATTGTTATTTATTTGAATGGCTACTTGTTAGACAGTATTCATAAAAAAAATATCTGCACTATTAATTTGTCAAGTATGTCAATAGATTTTTTACTTCAAACCTTTTTGATCATTTCAAAGTAGCAGTAAGTAGTAGACAAGTAGAGCATGTTGTGTTCCTTTGGAAGTATTCAGATAACTGAATTCCATGTGATTTGCATTGGCTGATAACTGTAGCACACCTAGTTTGCTTCCTTTTTGTTACGTTACAGTCCTGAAATGTCAGGAATCCTTTGACAATGAAATGCACTGATAGTATCTATAACCCCTACTTTTATACATTCATGTTAAGATGCCAGCTGTATTACTGTTGTATTTTTCCACATGCTTCCATAGGGAATGTATAGATATTTACACTGCTGGCTTGTAAATAAATTAAAGTTTTTAATGTCATATCTTTGTGTTTCTTATGATCCTCCAGCGAATCTAAGTAACATCTCTCGACCTCTCCTGTGAGGCCGTAGGTATCATCCAGAATTTTGTAAGGTGACCAAAGAATATTGGTATTTTGGTCTTCCTACATGTCTCTAGTTTATATGTTGGTATAATAACCCTGCATTAATGACAGTAATCACTCTATAAACAAACCTGCCCCCTTATTCAATGACAAAACCTTATTTATTTTGACTTCTGGACAATATTTCTGGAACCAACCATCTTACAAACAGTGGTTATGTCTCCAATGTGTTTTATCTTTCACATACACTCAAGCATTGGTATAAAGTTACACAGTTAACCCTTTGATGCACAAGCTATGCAAACCCCTTCTGATGCACAGCATGGGTCAAACATTACCACAAATCATTATTTTAATTTTTCCTTTCTTACTTCATGAACATGAAACATTTAAAAGATACGCACATCACTTATCTGTGCTGGGTTAGGTAATGGCCATAATCAGTAGAACCCGGCCAGCACACTATTACGTTCCAATGTTGACCTTTACTAGATGAGACTTTAATAGACAACCTGCGGTCATCTATTTTTATGGGAGTGACACACTGTTTGTTAGATGACGTGACTAAAAGCAGAGGCTCCAAGCATTGTCTAGTAAAAGTCAACAGTGGAGCCTAAGACTGTGCAAGCTATTCTTTTCATTACTTTATGAAGAAATGCAGTTTTTGTATTACTACACAAAGTGTACACATATGGGTCAAATTATTTTATTAAAGGTCCCATATTCCTTTCTCTGGGGTCCCCAAAACATGTCTTTCAATATATATTTTTTTAATGAACATACCACTTAGATGAAGCATTCTAGCCTCTATACCTTTGCTTCAGTCGTTTCTGTTTCTTAAATACAAACGGGCTGTTGCTACTCACCCCCACTCTGTCGTGCCTCCAGAAGTTCAAACATTGCTGTCTGAGACACACAGGTGTCTGATTTGAGTGTCAGATTGTTGCATGGGCCAATTTAGAACCCATTACATTTTGGAGCGGATCTGAATTACGGGGCGGATCCACAAATTGAAACAAAACTTTGAGCAAAGGCAGTTCCCGGTGTGGGGGCTCTAGAGACACAAGGTTTGGACGGGGGGTGTGGAGGGAGAGCCCAGAGTGCACCGAACTGACGCCCCCTGGCTCTGACCCGAGAGGGGCGCCACACGCTGCCCATTCACCTCCATTCATTTCTTGAACCAGAATTACGCAAAAACCATCAGACCGATTTTCTTGAATTTCGGTGGAGGGGTGTAGCATGTGCCAACTTAGAACCCATTAAATTTTGGAGCTGATCCGAATCACAGGGCATGTCCACGAGCCGTTTCTTGGTTTGTTTGTTTGTTTGTGAACAGGATGACTCAAAAACTACCACACCGATTTTCATGAAACTCGGTGGAGGGGTGTAGCATGGGCCAACTTAGAACCCGTTACATTTTGGAGCTGATCCGAATCACAGGGCGGGTCTACGAGCCACCCAAACATGGCTGGCCATTCACCTGCATTCATTTTTTAGACCAGGTTTATGCTAAAACTACCAGTCCGAATCATGGGGCGGGTCCACAAGATGTCCAAACACGGCCAGGCCAGCCATTCACCTAGGATTACGCAAAAACTACCAGACCGCTTTTCATGAATCTTGTAGGAGATGGGGAGTGGGGTGCAGCATGGGCCAGTTAAGAACTTTTTTCACTTTGTCATTATCAGGTATTGTGTGTAGATGTTTGTTTGTTTTTTAGAGAAAAAAATAATTTAATCCATTTTGGAATAAGGCTGTAACATAACAAATTGTGACTGTTACTCCCTGCACCCAGAGCGAGGGAGATCAAGGTCAGACTGGATAGTGGACATGGGATATGACCCTCAGCGGGGGTGAAACATGATTGGTTAACAGCATGGCCTTGTTCTCCCCATTGGCCCACATTAGCCTATAAAGCACAGGTTGTAATCCGCATGCGGGGGTTAGCCACTGAGGAGTGCAGGGAGACAGATTCCAGAGGGAGAGATTGTTAACAGGGAGGGATATCGATTCTTCTGCAGGTACAGTACCTTCTCTCCTACTCTATTTCTCTCTTACTATACAGAATTACAGGGTAACAGCTCCTAGGCAAAAAATAAAACAATAGTTCCCCAAATCTTGGTAAGCATCATTTTTAAAATGAAATTTAAACTTAAAAAGAGGCTAGGGTTAGTTTTTTTAATGGATTCTAACTGTCATTACTCGTCATGGTCTGTTCTTTCTCCAGTAGTCTGTTTTTACAGTGACAGATTTGAGCTTGTTGGAAAGCTGTATGGCAGTAGATGCATTCTAGTTGGTATGAGGGTTGGTAGATAACTTGATCTTTATTGCCTTTGATGTGTCTGTTATTTCATGCGATGATCAAAGCATCGCATTGGTGGCTTTATCAAAAGGCAATGCAAAGAAGCAATGTCCCTGGCCAATAGGATGAAGTTTCTCCCAGACACATGGAGAGGGTCAGTTTAGCATTTCTTCCACCAGTGGTCAAGGTTAGGATCGGAGGAGGATAAGCTGATCCCAGATCTGCTGCAGGGAGCTGGTTGCGGTGTAATCCCAACCATAAAGCTGTATAATCCATGTGACACTAACCAATAGAGGCCTGGACTAAGATGTCAGCATACCTCTGGTGTGACCTCA
>NC_140241.1:27440549-27483049 GCF_949987555.1 Borostomias antarcticus
CAAGAAAATCCTTGTTGCACAAATAACTATCATTCTTTCAGCAAATCTCAGCATAAGCAAAACACATCTACAGTAGTTTCAGCCCCTGAACCCAGTGGCATGGTACTGTTCTAAATATTTTTGTGCAAACAGCCAAAACAATAAAAGACAGAACCTGAATAGGGACTAGTAGTACGCCACACCATCAAACTGACCTGGTCACATACAATAGATGATGTCATTCATTTTCCTTGGCCTTTCCTTCCGACTCTTATCACGCTTCCACGCTTCAGGAGCACTTCCTGTTTGACAAGCCCGTCTCTCCTCTGCTCACCTCAGCCTTCATGGCCCGCGACTGGCCCGATGCCAGAGGGATCTGGTAAGGCAGAACCAGCAAAGAGACAAACCCTATTCTTATAGTTCAGATGGCCCACAGTGTAGTTCCACAGTATAGACCAAAGCAGTAGAGCACAGATTGTTATCCACGTAGCTGTAGAGCCCTAGTGCTGTCGTAAAGCAGTGCTCTTTGTTATGATGTCTACTCCAGTGTTGCTTGTTGGGATTTTTTTTTCCGATTAAAGTGCCAGCGCACTCCATTTTGACAAGCCTGTTTCACCACTGCTCACGTGTGCAGGGATGGCCTGAGATTGGCCAGGCGGCAGGGTCTACAGGGTTCTCATCAGCGGAGGCCTCTACCTTTCATGTGTGCTTTGATCGTAAAGATCTTTATTTACAAACCCATGTATTCATTTGTGAGATGATTGGTGTGGAATATACTATGGGTGTTGCAGTAGACAACCTACTATTCGTTTGTGTGTTCTACTATATTAACTCTATGAGCAGAGGTTTGACACAGGAATGTTCTACAGTGTGTGACTGAACCAACCCTGTCCCCCTATTGTCACTGTGTTGTTTCTCACTAGGCACAACAATGAGAAGAACTTCCTAATCTGGATCAACGAGGAGGACCACACCAGGGTCATCTCCATGGAGAAAGGGGGCAACATGAAGAGAGTGTTTGAGAGATTCTGCAGAGGACTCCAGGAGGTACTCCTCTTCCTCCTCATCCTCCTCTCCTTGCCATTGACACGTGTACCCTGCATGCACAAGTGTAAGTGCATGCATGTATGACGATATAATGTACTGTTATGTAAATGTGGCTGTCATGTGTCCTCCTGTCCTCTAGGTGGAGAAACTGATTCTGGAGAGGGGCTGGGAGTTCATGTGGAATGAGCGTCTGGGCTACATCCTCACCTGTCCCTCCAACCTGGGAACCGGTCTCAGGGCTGGTGTCCATGTCAAACTGCCCAACCTCAGCAAGGTAACAAACACACACACACACAATAAACAACAAAAGAAACAGCATAGGAGCTGTTTTGTATTGTACTGATAATCAACTATGGCCTGTAGGACCCCCGCTTCTCTAAGATCCTGAACAACCTGCGGCTGCAGAAGAGAGGTACAGGTGGAGTGGACACAGCTGCCACTGGAGACACCTTCGACATCTCCAACAATGACCGTCTGGGCAAATCAGAGGTCAGACAACCATGTCTTGCCCCCACACATTTCATGACCCACACATTTCATGACCTTATTCTTCAATATCTATTAATGTTCTCTATGGTGTTTTTGTGTGTGTGTGTGTGTGTGTGTGTGTGTGTGTGCGTGCACGTGTGCATGTGTGTGTGTGTGCACGCGCATGTGTGTGCATGTTTGGGTGTGCTTGTGTATGCGCAGGTGGAGCTGGTTCAGATGGTGATTGACGGAGTCAACTACCTAATTGAGTGTGAGAAGAAGTTGGAGAAGGGCCAGGACATCAAGATCCCCGCCCCCGTTGCCCAGTTCCAGAAATAAGACCCCAACTCTGAAATGAAGTGGCCCACTCTGCTGGTAGAGCAATGGCAGGAGGTGAGGTGCCAGGGGGGGCTAGCCCTGATCCCTCCACTCATTCCAAAACTGAGCCTTTTTGGAGTTAAGTGTAAGTATTAGGATATCTATCCACTATTCAAGTGTCACATGGTTCCTAAGAACCCTAAAGAAGATTGAGGAGATTAGGGCTAGGCTAGTCTGATCCCAGATCAGTGGTTAGGGGCAACCTAACCAACCTACCTGGAGCCAACGTCTTATCTGTATCACTAACCTCAATAAAAATGTACATGCTATTAAACATACTGTACTGATTTCTGACTCTTGCCTACATTTCTACTTTTGACATTCATTTTTATTTAGTGCTATCGACCTCACCAAGAGACAATATTTATTTTAAATAAAAAATAAAACCTTTCATGCTATTATTTGATGTAAGTGTACTGGGAGTGTGTCTGGGAGGGTCAGATCCTACATACTGTAGTGTGCACCTGCTGCTCTCCAACAGGGTTCCTGCCTAGTTGACCAGCAGCTGTTCTGTCATAATGGTAATAGTTTAATGCAGTTGAACTCAGCTAAGTTATCAAGAAGTCCTCAAGAACCTATCCCTAACCCTTTTTCCCTAATACCCTCCGTGAGGTAATCTCTGAGATGACAATGAGATAGCTGAAAGTATGTGCTACTCGGTCACCTATCGAATCATATCAAACTCAAATTAAACATGGCATGGGAGGACAGAAGGTTGCATTTTTGCAGGGTATGAAAGGGGCCAATGATTTCTATATTTGCTCATTGTGATGGTTATCCTGGGTTCAGACTATGAGAATGACTCAAAGAGGGCCTGTTCTGTATAGCACATGGTCTGACACCAAGGCTGTGGGTAAAATAAGATCATCAATCAAAGAGTTGGATAATGTATGAAGCAACTGGCACCTATCTACATTTGGATTTAGATTTTAGTTATCTAGCAGACGCTTTTATCCAAAGCAACGTACAATTCTAGCTGCTGCGCAGCACTGTTGGGGCCGGGCATTTTGAGGAGGAAGAGGAAGAAGACAAATGATAATTAAAAATATAATTTCTCGAATCCACAGCACAATGTCTGAGTAGGCATTATCATGTTTATTCTACATTACTCGGGGCTTAAATTCACAAACTTAGTTCAAGGGAAATGCATGATCTTATTGAAGTACAGTAGGCTACCTGCCAAGTGAGAAGCCTTGGATGGCATTCACCAGGTTTGCATGTTGTGGCATGCCAGAGGACAGGAAAGAACTCATCAGGATATGATGTGAACGTTTCAGCACCTAAGTATTTGGACCCCACTGGTAACTTGAACCAGGATGGTTAATCGGAAACAAGTACTGATCCTTTAAAAAAAAAAAAAAAAAAAAAAGAAGAAAAAAGAACACAAATACACAAACTGGCAGTGGCACAGACAGAGACCAAGTAGACAGCTGGCAGTTTAGCCTTTGCGTGACCTTTTAAAACTTAACTTAGGTTCTACAACAGAAAGTTCTCAAACAGATTAGCCTACACATGAAGCCTCCAGCTGCCTCTTTCCCCCGAGCTCTCCTGGCATCGGTTTACTGCCTGCCTGCCATCTAATCTGCCTCTGCCTGCCTACCATCTCATCTATCCAGTCTGTCTGTCTGTCTGTCTGTCTGTTTGTCTATCTATCAACTCCACAAGTGACAAATTGATGTTTAAAGATACTCTATTTCCATTCCTGTCCTGGCTGGGATTGTAAATGTTCCTCCGCGGCTGACGAGTGACGTATGTTGCAGTAGCATCAACACAGACCATCAGCTGATCCATCTACTGTATGATGGATCGATAGATTGCAAGCAATACATTTCCAAAAATACACATATGTAGCCTAACTGTATCCTTGATTCCGTCATCCATTGTTCCTGCTCAATACCATAATGAAATGAGGGTCTGGCTGTCGTGATGAGCAGCAGTGTCAGTGTGGGCAGGCCAGCCAGCCATTCATGTCCAGCCTTATTATGGCACCCAGGTTATGTAGGCCGAAAACCGTTGAGACCACTGCTGTCTTTGTGACGCTGTGTAGGCCTACTTACTGGACCTCCAGTCCCTGACCTGTCTTTCCCATGGGTCCTTCTACACAGGAGCTTCCAGGAACAGCTGATATGTGGTGTTTGCGTTTTAGGCCTGCAACATTGGTTCTGGATGATGAGATGAGGATGTACATTTATTAGTGTTAGTGCACCATCTAGTGTTGAACCTATAGAATACCACGCAGGTGCTGATGCATCTATGGCATGACTGGCCAACATTACCCTCCAGTGGTAAAATAGTGACTTAACAGGCACTGCATCCACAAAAATCATATCAGTTTGTTGAGCTAAATTGACTTTGGATTTGGGGTTCACAAATGAATAAACAGACTCACTAGCAAAGTGACAGTATCATTGTGTTTTATTGATACAAGAAATCCACTTCCCGACAGCAGATCTGCTCCTCTACTTTGAATGGTAATCTGAGTCTAATGGCTTGCTTGCCATTTCAGTCTCTGCTTCGGTTTCTACCCATTACTGTTCACATACTGTACCAACAACTACAGTGTGGTCAGAGTAGGTTAGGATATTGGGAGAAGGGGAGAGGCCACTAAACACTACTGTACCCATTAGTGCTATCAAGGATATAACTGCCCCTCAACCACTGACACACCGGTCTATGAGCAGTGTTCACAAAACGGCTTGTAACTGGAAATTATATGAACCACCCTCTGGGATGAGAAGTGGTGGCCAGAGGGATCAACGTTGTTAAATACACTTGAGAAGACACCTCTGCACAGACAACATTAAGTCCTAGACCTGCAGATACCACATGCAGCCTGTCATATTTTTGGTCCTGTTCCATTTGTCTCCTCCACACACCTATCCTGAGGCTTTTTTCTTATTCTATTCTAGATAAGGACTGAGCAGGCTTTTGCTATGTGGTGAAAACACCACTGTATTAAAGGAGCTTAGAGGGGCTATTACAACAGTGCCTATCAATCATCCCAGATCCAGCGTGGGCAGAAACAAAGGATGTTATATGAATGCATCTTTAAGCAACTTCTCCAATGGCAGTTTTCTTTCCAGAATTCTGCAATAGAGCCAACTTACGGTGTTGAGTTACTCAGAGTAGATCTAATAGAACACATTTTGTGCACTTATGTACCTCTGCAATTGCTCAGAACAGTCTCTGGGTTAGAGTGATGTAGGCATGACTAAGTTGAAAGGAGAAAACAAAGGGAAAAAGCACCACAACTATTCCAATATTTGGATTCAACTTCCAAAGTATTGTCATCAAATACCCAATAATATAATTTTACAAGGTAAACATTTCCAAGCACAATTCATGTTCCTCAAGCGGACAAAATAATTCCCATGACCACCAGATGAATGTTGGAAGATATGTTGCTAACTGCTTCCTGAAGGAGGCCAGTGGGTAAAGGCATAAAGAAGGGTACAACTTGTCACAAGACCATTAAAAACAGCTGACTGGTAATCTTTGGGAAAATAAAAGTTACTCAAGTCTCACACACAGTTTTCCTTTTTTATAACATCTGAAACATTGTATTGGTGACAAAAGTTTTATAGTGAACTTAAAAGCTAGTTCCACAAAGTAAAGTGCAACTTTAGCACAAAAAAATACATATATAAAAGAAACATTCCATCACATACCTATCTATCATTTTGTTGATATTGGGGTTGTACATATTTGTGTGACGGGAGGAAGGACAATTAATTAAATTTAACAATTACATTTAGCATTACATTTAGCCTTCAATACGGTCCAAAATCTCTATACAGATGTCTGCATAAGCTTTCAATACACTTTGTTACTGTGAACAAATCAAGCAGAACAGCTTCTTTTTTTTTTCCTCATCTTGCTTTCATTTCCTGTGACAGGTTTCCCTCCTGGACCAATTCAAAATTTGTATAATTTAAGAAATCAGTAGAAAGTTAGTAGACAGCCATAAGTGGGAACCCGGAGGCCAGAGCTTGGTATGATCACTAAGAAGTCCTGCTTCCAGGGCGAGGAGAAACAGGGATGCACCACTCCTTCTGGGGGCAGGCAGGGTGGGGGGCCGCTAGGAACGTGTTTCTGCATGTGCAGGGCATTTTTGAGTGTTGGGATGAGAGCATAGAAGGTGAGGTGAGGGGGGGGGGCAAGAGGAGGCCAGGAGTCACACAGTCTCTCTCTCAATCCATAGGTCGCTTTTCACCATGTTTCTTTGTAAACTCTTCTGCGTTCTTAAAGAATTTTTTACGGTCCTTAGAATATTCCTCTGCTAGGTCTGCCCTCAGCGGGTGCTCTGGCTGAGGGTCGTTCACCAGGGCAATCAGGGACTGGATCACTGGAGACAGAGCAGAAAAGGAGGTGTGATCAACACAACAGTCATTATATGCGGGGAAAAGAGTCAGCGTTAGTCAGCTTTTTGTCATGATGTTATCTCTAGGTGAGCCAGTGAGTGTCTTCCTAGCACCGGTGGGGTTTGAAAAGACTCAAAATGCTAACTTCTACTCCAGCAGTCTACACCACTTGCATGCCCCTGAAAAAACGGGCCCAACCAGGGGTTAACCCCTACCTGTGATCTCATCTGCACTTCCCCCATGTAACCCTTCCTCCACTCTGAATGAACACTAACACGGATACTAAATTGCCAGTTTGGGAACCTTTAAATGTCTAGCTGCATACCTAGGACTGGAATAAGGAACGGATTAGTGCTAATGAGACACTGTAAGGACAAGTGAGGACAAGAATCCCAAATGTACCTGTACTTGTTACACATGGCAAATACACTTTCTATTCTATTCTAAGAGGAAAAGCTTTTACTAATGCCCCTGTGGTCAATGTTGTGACAGTGTATGCCTGTAACTGTGCGTGCGTGCGTGTGTGTGCACAACAATGACTGGCGTGAATGCATCTGCAGTACCCTGGTCAGTTTTAGTGGCTGGCTTCCAGTTCTCTGCACTGATCACAGGCAGGCAGACCTGTCCCTTCTCATCGATGTTGGGGTGGTAGATTTTTGTCTTGAATGTGATCTTAGGGGGTTTGAAGGGGTACTCCGCAGGGAAGATGATCTCAATCCGAAATGCACCTTTGTCGTATGGGGGGTTGTCCTATTTGAGCATAAGACAGAGGAAGGACGATTATGTGGAGGGGAGAGAAGGAGAGATGGTTTGGAGAAAATGTTGAGAGTTGGTTATCTTTTAAATGACACGAGAGTGCCCTGGAAGTTAACATGATTTAAGTGTCATAAGAGTTATCCAGTGTGTTCAAATGCTGTGACTACTTACTGGAACAATGAGGCCTTGCCAAGTCAAAATATTTGAGTCATCCACTTGAATGTTGCGGAAGTTTTTCATTCCAGATTTGCGAATTTCATCAAGTTCCTGTATAGCACAAAGAAAAAGAGTGAGAATGTAGAACATGTTTATGCAGATGAGGAGCACCAGACCAGGGAGGTGTGCCCAACCTGACAAAAAACACCAATTTCCCTGGCCACACTTGTCTGATGCAGTTTATTGCAAACCTATAAATATATAATATCCAAGTTACATTATTCCTTTTTTTAAGGTAACATTATTACAAGAGTTTGCCTCCACCTAAGCAAACCTAGGGAAAACCGTGTCTCAGCTACAGAATCCCTTAATAACTATCCACGGACAGATTTGGAGAAACACATCTCTCTTGCTGGGGCAGCCAGACACACCTCTTGTAACCAGCTTTTTTCCCCCAACAAACTCATCACGCTTTCTACTCGAGCAGCCACACCTAACAAGGAAGAACTCCAGAACATTCTTTCAATTTGCCACGGGCTTTACTGTACTATACTGTATATCTGTACTATACTGTATATCTGTACTATACTGTATATCTAACACGCCCTAATAACGCCAGTGACCTTAAACAACAGCAATATAAAGTGGCTGGTAGCCAGCTAACATCCCACCAAAGTTTATTGCGGCAATTATCTGATAGCTACCAGTTATCACTAGGCCACTGGGGAAATGTGATGTATATACAATATACAGTACATCTTCCTCTGAGTCTTGGTTTATTTTCAGAAACAGAATGATCATAAACTAGTTAGCCAGCTATCTACATAGCTGCTAGCTAGTCTCACCGTAGCTAAACTCATCTGAACCTCGGTCTGCGTTCTGCAAACAAAAGCACTTCATTCATTTATCTCACGTTAGTCATCGGTGGCTAGCGAGCTAACGTTGGCTAAAAATAAAGTTCATACGGGTGTGTCACTAGCTTAACCGTTGGCTTACAACACAGTTTGCTTTGTTTGACACTGATATAGGTCGGATAGATAACTAAGATAACAATTAGTGCAACTAACTGTAGCTAAAAGCTAATTTAACAGTTGTGTGCCGCAAAAAGCTTGCTAGCTAGCTGCTAGTGCTAACATGCTAGCTAACTTATGGTGCATTCGTTTAGAACTGGGAGGTGGCAAATTGCGACTTGCTAGGAATGATTAAATAAAACACCGCATGAACTCGCACTTCCTCGTCGCAAATTCGGATGTTTCTCAGCCCCCAGTTGCTCGAATGCACTAGATATAACTAGATAACTGTGATATAATGGTATATAGATATAACTAGGTAACTGTGATGTAATGGTATATAGATATAACTAGGTAACTGTGATATAATGGTATATAGATATAACTAGGTAACTGTGATATAATGGTATATAGATATAACTAGGTAACTGTGATATAATGGTATATAGATATAACTAGGTAACTGTGATATAATGGTATATAGATATAACTAGGTAACTGTGATATAATGGTATATAGATATAACTAGGTAACTGTGATATAATGGTATATAGATATAACTAGGTAACTGTGATATAATGGTATATAGCTGAATGCACACAGGTCGGAGGAAGGTATTTTGCCACTTGCGACTTGCCACCTCCGACCACAAACGAACGCACCCTAACTCACAAGCCCAGCCAACTGGCAACTTCCCTTTAGCCAAGCCAATGCAACAGAGGCTAGCTAGCTAGAGCGAAACCTAAGACATATATAATTAAAATTAATTGATAACTAACTTGTTGAAATACTGACTGGTTTTGGTCTGCCTGATTAGTTAAGTAGCATTAGCAAACTATCATGAGCCGGTGCTTCGTCACTCGGTGATGAGCAGAGAGCTAACGAGTTAGCCGCGTTAGCATGCTCCCTATCTCTGCCATCTTTTTTACACTTTCTCACTAAATCGCAGGACGACATAGACCTAGCAAAGGAAACATTGAATTATATGGGATGTTCATGGGTTCAAATACAATACTCGTATGTGTAGTGTTCAAGAAAATCTAAATTTGATTGATCAGGAAATGTACCTTATGTAGTCTCCTGCTCGCCGCCATCGTGGAATTACTGTCTGTTCCCAGAATACACTGCGAAGAAGCTCAGTTTGGGACTCAGAAAATGTGTAAATTCTGCCCCCGCCCAGTTTATAATAATAATAATAATAACCATAACAATAATAATAATAATAGCAATAATAATAATATTAATAATAATAATAACCGGTCATATTTTCATTTTTGTTTTGTTTGTTTTGTTATTTTGTTTTGTTTATTAAATCATTGACAGTGTACAACACTTGATGGCCATACACCTTTACATTTCTTATCATATAATCAAATTATAGACTACTCATTGGTATCTAATTGCAATCAATCTCTATCATGGCTTACTAGCCGTTGACATGTATTATAACAAACTGCCTTGTCTACCACAGTTACTTTTCAGTGTTTCTTTCAGACATTAAACCTAGTCATTATGAGAACACATACAAATATGTCTTGCACAATAAACTCATGCTTTTATTCTAGTCTCCTGCCAGAGGGGAGTGTCTCAAAGAGACCGAGACTGGGATGGGAGGTGTCGGCCACAATCTTTCTGCCCGTTTTAGAACCCTAGGGGTGTGCCAATCCTGTAGAGATGGCAGATTACAACCGATCACCCTCTCAGCGGAGCGGATGATGCGCTGCAATCTGGCCTTGTCTTTGTTTGTTGTGGCGAAGAACCAGATGGTGATGGAGGAAGTGAGGATGGATTCGATGATGGAGGTGTAGAAGAGGACCATCACTGCCTTTGGCATGTTGAATTTCTTAAGCTGCCTCAGGAAGTATATCCTCTGTTGTGGTGTTTTTTTTTTTTTGAGAGGGAGCTGTGTTAATAGAATTTCTCATACAATATTGGGTCAAGAAGCCAGAGCAGTTCAACAGAGTCAGAAGAATTAATTTCATCCAAGGATAGTTACAACACTTAAGTGTGGCTCTGACAAGCAACCTGCAACAAGGGCGGTCAGTTGATAGAGAGGCCAATGATCTCTGGAACTTAGAATTTATCCAGACAGTGCTCAGCTCCCCCTCTCCTGTCCATAAATCAGGATGTAGATAAGACTCAGAGAACTAGACGTGGGTAGAGACACCATGCAGTGTCTATGAAGGTCCCGACCCTCCATGTCGTAAAGTTCCCCAGGACATGGATCAGTGGGGCCTGCCCTCCAAGGTACTAAACACATTATCCAGAACTAATTTTTACCCTTACAGCTGATGTTCAGCGCTCACTTGAGGTCCTGGAAGATGGTGGTGCCCAGGAAGCGGAAGGAGTCGACGGTGGCCACTGGGGTGTCAGAGTGACAGGAGGGAGGGGTTCTGATTTCTAAAGTCTACAACCATCTCCACTGTCTTGAGAGCGTTGAGCTCCAGGTTGTTTTGGCCGCACCAGGTCAGCAGCTGGTCGATCTCCCACCTGTAGGCGGACTTGTCACCCTCGGAGATGAGTCCGATGAGGGTGGTGAGGGTGATGAGGGTGGTGTCGTCCACAAACTTCAGGAGCTGGTGGCAGGTGGCTGGAGGTGCAGCTGTTCGTGTGTACAGGGAAAAGAGTAGAGGGGAAAGGACACGTCCTCGGGGGAGACAGTGCTGATGGTCCCGGAGTCAGAGACGTGCTTACCCAGTTTCACAGGCTGCTTCCTGTCAGACAGGAAGTCTTTGATCCACCTGCAGGTGGAGTCGGGCAGATGCCACTGGGAGAGCACGCCCTCCTCTCAACATACTGACAGTGTTGATCTTCAAAGAAACACACACATCCAACTGACTGTATTGTTAGGTCTACAACCTGCATGTTTTTAACTGCAAGTCTTTATTTTAATGAAAATTGCACTATGATAGATATATATATAGACAGACAGACAGACAGACAGACAGACAGACAGACAGACAGACAGACAGACAGACAGACAGATAGATAGATAGATAGATAGATAGATAGATAGATAGATAGATGAATCAGATCAATCAAGAATCAGAATGTAGCTGAAGACGCTCCAATGCCTGACCAGAGAGTCATGTAAAGGGTGGGAGACATTGTCCATGATGGCCTGCAGTTGGGCCAAAATTCTCAACATTTACTCTCCTGGCTAGAGTGCAGGCTGACCTCCAGATAGTAGGCCTACAGAGCCAGTCCTCCTGATCAGCTTGTCCATCCTGTTGGCTGCTGTCATGTGTATGTGCGATGTCTTGTCACGTGTATTCGCACCATTCTGTGGATGAAGAAAGTAATTTGAATTTGGCACAACGAAAGTGGTGTTGACTACCAGTCTTAAGGTATGGTCTTGATGTTTACTCCTGAAATCGGCCACTGCAGCAGTGCCCTCTAGGGGCATAGACCCAGCACCCTTAGCCATATGTCTAGGAGTGCCCCTGACACCTATAGTCCTCTATTTGAACAGCACGGAGGAAACATGTAACTTGTTTCCTCCTTATACCTAATTGTTACAGATCAGTAAAGAGATGCGGGTAGGTATACAAACAGCAAACCTATTCAGATTCACCAATTAGAACTCAGCTGCCTGCTAAAGAAGGGAGGCCTATTTTAATTTTGATGATCTTTCCAATGTCTATAGAACAAGTGGTACAAATATGTTTGTATACCCTCTTACGCCACTGGAACTAGGTGTGAGAACAAAAAATACTTTGTAGTAGCAGTCCACTTCTTTTCTATGGCCTACATACTAAAAAGTTTAGAGTTTGTATTTAAAGTCTATTTTAGAATGTATTTTAGGAAATTACATTCACACAGTTTTGCACTGTTCAAAAGTAGGCTATTCCAAGTGCAAATATAATAATTTGGACAAATATAATTTGTAACAAATTAATAATATTGTGTGACATAATTATCTTATAGTTTAAAACTAAATTTACAATGATAAAACAAGAGCAGAACAGAATGTGGGCATCACTGTGTACAGCAGTGCACAATAACTATTGTGTGCTTGCTGAAAGTAGATAAGCGCAATGTTACCATTGGGCCTAGATATCCATATGATTATGCTTATTGTGTGGGCCGTGGGGCTCATAATACGACTCTGGCTTCATCAACACAGCCGTACCTTTAATGAATGACTGACTGTCGCCAAGACAAACCTTGGGCACATTTCAAGGGTCTGTGAGCTCAAGGTTTTCTGTTGTCTCCCAGCCCTTTCAGTGGAGTTTTATTCAAATTAGGTCAAGGGTTAGGCTAGGGTTTTCAGCGTCACAAGCCCCTGCATCTGCATTCTGCAAGATGGCGTGCGAAGGGGTATGAGGGACGATGAGGTGGAAAGGAGGGCAGCCTACTTCAAAACGCTTTCATTGATGAATCAAGGTAAAATCTCTATTAACTTTTCTTTCTATCCATTCACTTCATTAGTCGTTATAAATCTTTCACTTGCAGTCGCGTTCAAGAGATGTATTTTTGCAGTTTACTAGGCTAGTCTATTGATCAAAACACCGTGCTCTGTGTGCCCAGAGGATCCCTCCTTGTTCAGGTTGCTCACGCTACCAGCTTGGCAAGTAATGCCAAACCGTGTGTAGCATTACTGTAGCATTGTGCATTGCTCCCTGTATAGTGTTAATTACAGGCTTCCACGTTTTAATGTTACGTGTATACATTTAACGTAACATGAAATAATTGATGGATGGAGACAGTCGTAAAAAAGCTGCGGTCATGACCCACCACTGGCGTTTTTTGGTGCGTAAAGCATCTTTTCTTTTTTTCCGGTGGATGTGTGTAATGTCGCGGAACATTTAGTCGTGTAACGCCCCAGGTTTACTGAGAATGTAGTTTAATTGCATTACGTTAATTGGTAAAGATTATTCCCCATGACGATCAAAGCATCGCGTCTGGGCAGAATGTTTCTATTCCATAGACCGCCTACGGAAGCTATAGGCTACGTTTGAATGCGGATATTTACTAGCGCTATACGGTTTACCGCAATCTTCTAATTACATTTGGCAAACATGCTGTTACGTTTTAAAGGACCATACGTTTTGGGGGTTTCCCCCTTTTTTCTTAGGCCACCCAGAGCTCTTTGAAACAGGTAGCCTATTTCCATCAAATGGAAAACCTTGTTAAGGCTGTCTTTGTGGTATTAATACAGTACTGGGAAGCAAAGCTGAATGCTCATTTTAGACCTTCTAAATTAGTTATACAGAGGTCTTATGGAATTGAAATACGAGCCATGCTCTGGCTTTCTTTATTAAAGTAGGCTATAAACATGTTTGGACAGGACAATACAGATAGACGAATGTAAATATTAGTTGTGGCTTCTATCCTACAAGCAACATGATGGGCATGATGGTAAACAAATTTATTGACACAACACTTTTTATGGTTTAGCCTTAGACTTTTTAACCCTGTTTTTTTTAACGATGTCAATGGATAGATACTCTTATCTATGATTTAACTGCAGGTTTCAAAGCGCAAAAGCAAACAAACAATGTTTTATCTTTGAACTCCAAGGCTGGAATGTTCTCATATCCACAGGTGCAGTGCCACTGTCAAATGAGATGCAGAGGACTAATGGGAGATTTATTCTGGGTACACATGGTAAAAGTTAGGCAAAAGCATATGTTAGAGCTGTAAATGTTACGCTAGGTTAGGATTAAAGATTCTATGGGTTGGTTTTAGCTGCAGGGTATGTAATTAACCAACATCCCATGCAAGCCCATGCACAATGCCTGCTGTTTGATGCTTCTGGGTGAAGAATGGCAGGGTGAATAATGGCTTTTATTAGGCCATCTAGATCTTGATCTTGCAAAACAAATGATGCCTCCTCTTGGTTGATTCTTATTCTCATATTTGGAGCCCTCTCTGTGGACTGAAGGATCTCATCCACAAATGCACTGTCAACTGTGCAAATGATATTCCAAAGACTAATGGGAGATGAGTACAGCTCATTACAGTGTACTGCATTGTGTTGGTCTTGGTTGCTGTGTTAAGAGAAAGTAAGACCTTTTATCCACCATAGCTAAACAGTGCTTTGTTGTGAGAGGTTCTGGTTGAAATTAGGTAATGCGGAGAAAGACGGTAGGAATGCATACTTATTTCCTTTCCTCCCTTAGGTAACCTCTCAATGGTCTATATGTGAAAAACTATGCCTCTCTACACAACAGTTGGCAATAATACTCGTTAGATACTGATCAGTGATTTTTCCAAGGATGGGAGGATGCATGGGGGGTTGCATTTTAGAGAATTCTAATGGGGCCTAATCCTAATTCTCCTTCAATACTAAGTTAATTTTGTTTTCAGTTGCCTGAAAGCAGAGAATAAACTGGACTGAAGTCAGATGAACGCAGATGGCAAACATGCTTTGCTTTCTCTTTGCTACGGTGTAATTTGTGTGGCGCAAGTAATTCCTAAAGCTTGTTGGCAGGCAGTCTCAAGATAACTCGGTCATATGACTCTAACGTACACAGCTAATGCCTTGGGCATGGGCTTGTGATGGGGGTTGGGAGCAGGGCTAGTGTGACTGTATAGCCAGCCATAGGCGTAACTCCCTGTCTCACAGGCATCAACAAGATACCTGTGACTCACAGAGGGAGTAAAACCGGTCACTGGTATGAACAAGAAACTGGACCGTGCCTATTTGATTAGACGCATTGGTCTTTAGATTCAACAAGAAATCTAAAAGAAATGCAAAACACAGATATGTGTTAGTCAATCGGATTTTGATGTATACATATTGCTCAAGGGAGGTGTATGCTACAGGCACAGAGATCAGCACAGACGCAGTGTGTAGGCTCATTCTCTGCCGTCTGGGTAAAACTCAACATTGCCAGGTAATCAACATACAGCAAGCGTATTTAGGATTTCCTGTTTGTTGCGAAACTGCTTACTTTGAGTTTCAGCTTCTAATGAAGCAGCCCACGCTGTAATGGCTCCCATGGCCTGAGCTTGTCTACATGACCTGTTTACTCGTACCAAACAGCCCCACAGAAAGCAGCTTCAATGGCTTCGCCGGTGTCTCATAATATAAATCTGCCACATCAGCAAGTTCTTTCCTCTGCTATTAGTAGAGGAGGAGATGCTGAAACTATAATGAACATGGAACAATTCACTTCAAGCTACTCGGCTTTAGCCCGTATACATAAAATGATGCTGGTTAATCCATGCGTCTGTTGTAAGATATCTTTTGTTAGACATATTTTTTTGCCTCTCTTTGTCCAAAGACCTCACTCTAGACAACCTCACTTCTATGTAAAAATGTAGCTTTTTGTTGAACAGGTGGGAAGAGGGTAGGGTAGAGGGAGATTCTTATCAGCCTCAGTGTGCAGACCACTGCTGAGTAGATTGCTCAAACGTTTCTGTGTTGTCGTGTCAGCGTATGCCAAAACAGATCGTTGTTCATTCTTATTAGAGTTTTCTAACTGTGTACCATCCTTTACCAAAGCTAAACATGCACACTGTCATATCCCGCTGTTGTTATGGATCAAATCTGAGAGCTTGGAGTTGTGAATCGGTATAGAGTTGTTTAAGGGAGCCTTGGATTGGCTTGCAACCGAGCAAGGACATAAAATGCCCTTGTAGCCTACATACTCTAAGACTAATTTATATGAGTGGTTTAATTTTGCCTGTAAGATTGAGACTGGGTGTACACATCACATGTATTTAAAGCTGATCCGACAGTAACAGTCATTACTGGGAGTGTAGGTGAAACAGCGGGGCGCCACACAGCTGGCTGCTCAGTGATGGTGTTAAAGGGATCGTTCTCAGGGTCATCCTGCTCCCCAGAGGAGATGGAGGAACTCGTGAGCATTGGGGCGGCACCTCTTTCTACTTTTACCATCATGTCTCTTTGATAGACGTCCGTCCGTAGGTTTTCAGCTGTTCGTTAGTAGGCCAGCGTCTGTAGAAGGAATACCCCAACTCTGGGTTTCGACCGAGGCGTTTGCTTCATTAAATACAAGCGCCCTAGAATATATAACACAAGAATTCCATCTCCATGTAGAATATTGTTCGTTCACACGCGAGATGTGTGCTGTTTAACAGTGTGCTGTGTGGGGGATACAAGCGCTCTTTGCCTGCTCTGGCCGGCACATTGGGAATCAGTCACTCTGGGCATTGCAGGAATTTCTGCAGCATGTGTGGGCCTGCTGGTAGGTCGGTAGGCAGGGCACTTTATACCCCTAGGGGAAATTGCTGGAGCCTCGTCTGCCAGCCAGTGTTTGTGTGTGCGCACACGTGTCTGTCTGAGTCCCACCACCCCCACCCCTTCCCCTTCACCTCGTTATGCCAGAGTGTTGTCCTCTCGCTGCTCCTCCTCCTCCTCCTCGTCCTCCTCTTGCACCGGTCTGAGCTCCCAGAACAGACGCTCAGCCCCTCTGTCTCCTCCTGTCCCCCAGGTGCATACCAAAGTGTGTGAGATGGAACAGCCAAATTATGCCAAGCAGCTGTTGCTGCAGATGAACCAGCAGCGATCCAAAGGTTACCTGTGCGACGTCATCATCGTGGTGGAGAACGCTCTTTTCCGGGCCCACAAGAACATCCTGGCGGCCAGCAGCAGTTACTTCAAATCCCTGGTCCTCCACGACAACCTCATCAACCTCGACGTAGAGATGGTGAAACCCTCTGTGTTCCGACAGGTAAGAAGCCCCGCCTCCCAAGTCCGTATGTCACTGTTCTGATATATATTTGGACGCCCACTTGCAGAATTCACTTAACCTGGCCCCTCCTCTCTCCCCTCCAGGTGCTAGACTTCATCTACACGGGGCGCCTGGCCAACTCTGACCACAGCAGTGACCACAGTGTCTCCGCCCTCCTGACGGCGGCCTCCTACCTCCAGCTGTCCGACCTAGCCGCTCTCTGTCGCAGGAAACTCAAACACAACGGCAGGGCCCCGTCCGGCTCCGGCAAGGTGCCCACCTCCACCACTTCCCCCACCCCCAACGGATGCTTCCCTCACCCCCAGCGCCTGTCCTCCACCCCCCTCAGGGTCGCCCACAACCACCACCACCACTCAGGGTCCAGGGAGACCGGGAGGAGCCACGGCCAGAGACAGGAGGGCCGTCTGAGGGAGGATCTGTCCGAGGAGGAGGGGTTCACCTCCAGCTCGCGCTGCGTGTCCCTGAGCCCCTCCGCGGCGGACAGGGTCAGTAACGGCGTGGAGGCGGGGCTCGGCCTGGGGCTGGACCTGTCCAAAAAGAGCCCGTCGGGGAGTACGGCCACGGAAGAGGTGAGCCCCAGCAGCCTGCCCCAGGGCTCTCCCCACGGCTCCCCCTCCACGACCAACAGTGCCTCCTTCGAGGACACGCCCACCAACCCCGGCGCCGCCTACTCCAACCCCGGCCAAGAGCCCTCGGAGCCAGGGAAGGATCCAAAGAGCGCCGTGGACGTCCAGCACAGGCCCGCCCCCAAGAGGCCCAGACCCGCCAGCGCCAACGGCTCCAGGGCGGAGAAACCGGGGCGGGCGTTGCCCAACGGCTCGGAGAGAAGACGGGGCTCGCGGGGCGGAGGGGAGCCGGGCCACCGTGGGGACAGCGTGTCCCCGGAGCCGGGCGACGGAGAGGGAGGCGGCGACGAGAACAGCCAGGAGCAGAGCGAGGAGAGCGGGCAGAGCGAGAGCGAGGGGCGCAGGCGACGGACCCGGAAGAGGAAAGCCAACTACGTCTACCGGCAGCCCCAGCAGGGCTTCGAGCCGGCCCTGGGCGACAACCTGTACGTGTGCATCCCCTGCGGCAAGGGCTTCCCCAGCTCGGAGCAGCTCAACGCCCACGTGGACTCGCACGCCGAGGACGAGCTCTGCATCAAAGACGAGGAAGAGGAGGAGGAGGACGACGACGAGGCGGGAGCGTCGCCCAAAGAGGAGGACCAGGACGACCCAGAGGATCCGAGGCCGCGGGCGATCAAGGCGGAGCCGGACGCCGACGGCTCGCCGCCGCCGCGCCACGCCTGCACCGTCTGCAGCAAGAGCTACAAGGACGCCGGATCCCTGCGGCAGCACGAGAAGAGCCACTGGCTGAGCCGGCCGTTCCCCTGCAACATCTGCGGCAAGCTGTTCACCCAGCGGGGAACCATGACGCGCCACATGCGCAGCCACCTGGGCCTCAAGCCCTTCGCATGCGAGGAATGCGGCATGCGCTTCACCCGCCAGTACCGGCTGACGGAGCACATGCGCGTCCACTCAGGGGAGAAGCCCTACGAGTGTCAGCTGTGCGGCGGTAAGTTCACCCAGCAGCGCAACCTCATCAGCCACCTCAAGATGCACACCTCGCCCACCTAGACACGCCATCGCCGCCGCCGCCGCTAGCAACCTATTACCTCATCTTCTCAGACCTCCGCCTGCCGGCGTCCAGAGACGACCTCCGCTTTTGAGAATGTACCCGCGTTCCTTAGGTCCGCCCGGCCACGCGTCGCCCGGGCGGGGGTCTCCCGTTACCTCACCTTCAGAAGCCCACGTGAAGGCGCACGGAGCAACCTCTTGACCTCTCGCTCGCAGTCTGCCCACGCACACGGGCATGTGGTTCGTGTGACCGGAGGAGACATGCCACTTCTCGTCACGCAGTACGTTGACCTCTCACCGACCTCACTGCCCGCCATCATCTTCACCCGCACACATACCTCATCTGCACAGCTGACCCGACTGCAGATAACTGACCTCCAGAACCAGACAACCCCACACAAGTGGACAGCCCTGCCAGACAACTCTCCTCAGGTAAAACCAAAGATTCCTCTCGTCAGAAGATGCTCTCCCTGGGACTGAACTTGACCTCTTTCATTCCGACAGCTTTTTGATAGACAGCAACACCTAGATGATCATAGCTTTGTGAATCCAACTGAACTTCAGTCTTGACACCGTGGGTTTTTCTACCATGGCTGCTAGGCAACAGGGTACCAACCTAGTGGCAGCTTTTACCGTATTCCTCAGGTGCACATTGTACCCCAGACGGGCCTGTCATTTGGACAGCATTTATGACTTTGGTTACTGCCTCTCTACTGCTGGGTTGAAAAGACCTAGACACATTAGGATCAGGGATGTTCTTAATACAAAGTTGTTCCTTGGTCAATATTTGCAGTTTATTCTCAAGTCTTTAAAGATAAGCCAAATTTAGAGTCAATGGTCGGATTATCTAACAATATATTATGTTTCTGTGAATGTGAAACTGGATAATCTTACGCAAATTAGGTTGTTGTAGGGAGGGTATTTTTTTCACTCTCTGCTTGTGTTACTGTGGTACTATTTTTTCTTGCTTGTGGTTACCGCAAATGTTACCACAAATTTGATTTGAGATGCATGGTATTGTCACACTCCTGCCTCATGATTCCTCCTTCAGATGACAAGTCCTGGGCTCTTACAGCATCAATGTACTAGGTTTGTGATTTGAAAACATCCATCTTTTGGAAGCCTTGATATAACATTGAGTCAGGTTTGTTAAGGGACAGGTTTGGAATTTAGCATTATAAGCCATGTTAAAAGGTTATTTACAATCATATACAACGGCCGATATCAAAGTTTTGTCAAACGGTGCACTCTCGAGATATAGCCCGTCACCGCTAATGCACTCAATGCATAGGTGCATAAACAAAATCCCTCAAAAACACCAAACTCCTGTTTTCAAAGACGGGAAACTCACTTAGTGGTCACTGGTGTCCGTTGATGTTCTGACAAATAAATCGCCACAAAGTATGATTCAGATCAGGTTTTATTTATCATATAGCATAGAACTATTTTCACTTGCAGTAGATACATTTGTAATCTTCTGCTTCAACTTTGGGAGGTCTTGACTGAGTTGAGGCTACCATAGAAGAAGAGGAGCTGCTTCCGGGTCACAGTCTACACAACAATAACAAATCGAGAAGCCTAGGATTGCTTTGCAGCTGGTATTTCATTGATAGTGTTCGGTAGAAGTGCTTGTTGATCAAAACAAATAAGGGACAAGGAATAATCTTAACATCTCTGGCTTTGTTGTCAATACAAATCAGTGGATATTGTGCTAATATGATCAATAAAACCCGATCGGAAGCATACATTGTGAACCGCGATATGAAATGTCCACGGTATTAGAACCGTGACATTCCCTGTGTTTACGATATTACGTTTACGGTATTACACAATAATGCACTGCTGACGCTTCACATTTCAAGTTGCTTGCGACAGTTAATTTAAATTTAAAATAAGCTTGCTATTAATAAACTGAGCTTAATTACAATAGTGTGTATTTTCCATCATGTGTTGCACTGTAGTTCCTTCAAAGTAAAATACTTGTTTTTTTTATGTGTTGGGGTGGTGAAATACCGTAAACCGTACCGTGTAACTAGATACCGTACTGTACCGTACCGTAATGCAAAAATCCATACCGTCATATCCCTAGTTGTATATGATAGTAAATAACCTTATAACATGGCTTATAATGGAAATTCCGAACCCGTCCTTTAAGAACAGACAGATTTCCGTACATGTTATAGTGTGGAGGTGAAGTGGAGAAACTTATGAGAGTGAAATCCAAAGAGAGAAAAGTCAACAATGGGACTACAAACTTAAACGTCCCGATGACGACCAAAGTTTTTTGACTTGGCAAATGTGGTTTTACCAAGTTCTCTCTTGCATAATGTACTCCCAGTTCCGCTGATTTCAAATGTTCCTTAACCACCTCAGTTAACCACCTGTATTCATGAGTGCACTCAAAGCTGTCAACATGCTCTGGTAACCCAGCCACTCAATTGTCTTACAGTACTGTACTTGATGTATTTTTCTCAGACCAAAACAAAGGCTAAATGCCCATCTTAAGTCCAATTAATGTATCTTTTACTCGTCACAGTCATTCCTAATGAGGAACTTTTGAGTTGTTTCTCACTTGTAAGTGTCCTACAGTTTGAGCATTTTCTGTTGGCATGTGCATCATGTCATTTGATCTGGTGAACGGTTTTCACAGGCAACTTCACCCTTAACTCCTTCGTGTATCAAGCCTTTTTCCCCAATGAAAAACATTGCCCTCCATTGTGTCCCACTAACCCCCATCCAACCATTTCCTGTGCTGTTTTTATGAGTGTGAGGGGGTCACGTGGTCGCGGAGGGTAATCAAAAACATGCTGACCAGCCGGCTGCAGCCCAGTACACGTATCATAGAAGGAACACCACATAGCATATGTTTAAATGAGTTACAGTAGTAGAAGAGTTAGTACAAGTGGAATAAGTAATGTAACAAATGAATTACTCTTGTTCAGGTCCAAACATGTACACTTCCGGTATCCCTCTCAATTCAGGAACATTAGCATTAAGATGGAATAATGAATGTAACAATAATTACTCTCTTAATGACTGGTGATCACCGGCTGTAAACTCCCGTTCAGGTGTACAATCAGGTGTGTACACTCCCGCTCTCCCTCTCAATTAAGGAACATTGGCATTAACATGGGGTGAAGGGTGAAGTTGCCTTTGTCTGGCATACATAAGTCGGACAGCCGACTTGATACAGGCATTTAGAATGTAGATGAATAAGACTGCAGCGGTCAAGTTTTCAACTCTGACCGTTGTGTAGTTCTGTGTAATTCCTCTACCACAAGACTTCAGGGATACGGTAGTTCCTCTTTGAGATGGGGAATACTCAGCTTTGCTAAACTGATGGTACTATTGTGAATTTCCTATGACTAATGCAAAACACTAGTTTCCTACTCAAGATTTTTTAGCGGTGGAGGAAGGTGACCATGTTTCAAATTACTTGTTTGATTAAAGGTAGAGATGTTTAATGTTTAAGATTTAATGATTAGCTTTTGAATGTTTGAGTAACAGCATGCATTGTATGAAAGATATGAGCTTGTTCCAAATTTACAGTTTATTTTCTAAACCAAAGCACATATTGAATGATGGACGGCCGTGTGGTGTAAAAATGTGTGTATATGAAATATTTGTTTCATTGTTTACATAAACTCTTAACAGTCATACCTCAAGCAAGGAGAGGTCAGTTGGAGCGGGTACGCTGGTTGTATAAACAAAGATGTTTTTGTGTATAGTTAAAACTATAGAAAGTAGCGGCATGGTTTTCTATGGTGTTTCAGCAACTGTATTTAGGAAAAACCTCTATCATTGATTGTGACCAACCAAATATTTTGCATTAAAAGAACAGTGGAGAAAAGTTTCATACAAGTTCTACAACTAGAAATAAACAAACCCAATATCTGGAATATGAATCCATTTGAAAGTCAGGGATTTTTATTACTATTGTCTTGTTATTCTGCTCTAATTTATATCTTTCTGTCTGTTTTTAGAACGAGCTTTAGACTGGCCTCTCCTCATTGTCCTTATTGGCAGTGTTCACTGTTATATCTGTCTTTTGATGAATGTATTTATTAGTTTCACTCTGTTTCTCTTGATGATAACCCTACATGGGCAATATCAGGGGTGATGTAACTGCTGGTCCATCTTAGAGAGAGGTGGCACAAAGCATTAAAGGGATAGTACACTGTAAAATCAAAGCTTGTCAAACATGTTTTCAATGCACCAAAGATGTTTTAATTGAGCATGGTCCATATTTTACCTGTCGTTTAGATCCAGGTGTACAGTATGTATTGGACAATATCTGCAGGCCTCAAGTCCAAACAATGAAGAAAAGGTGACTCCGTACTTGGCTAGCCTTGCTGATCTCCATATAATGTACACAATAGATGGTGACTAAGAGTTTGGGTGTACTATCCTTTTAAAACATAGCCATAATCCAGGTCTAACAGTGACTTTGGAGACGGTAGGAATGTTGATCGGATGTGTCTTTTTCTATGATTCTTACCAAGCCCAAAGCATGTGGAATACAAATATATGAAAAACAAATGTTTTGTGGTTCTTGTATGTCTTGTGTTTCTTTGAGTATCGTGTTTACTGTAATGTGCATACGCCTATGTCCGCCGATGTGGGACCACTGATGACAGATCATAAGAAAGAAAAGTGTTGCGCACTCTGGCTCCATATGCAGTTATTTTATTTTGACGTTTCGGCCTGTTGGCCTGAGTGTACAACACTTTTTTCTTTATGATCAGTTCTTCCAGTGATCAGCACCTCACGAGTACCTTAGTATGCGATACCTTTTTGTTATAACCACTGATGACAGATACATTGTATTTTATCCACTGAAAGAGATGGTGTTGCCAAAGCAACCTGGTTCAAGGTAGTCATTTTAGGAAAACCTCTGAAGCTGTTTACACCTACCATTGCAGCACAGTACATTATAGTGAATGATGCCGCAAGCCTAATCAAATACTGGCTGTGAAGAAAGCATTAACCATTCTCAGTAGTTTCAGAATATCTTGCCCTCAAGATCGATCATGCATCAGTCCAGTTTGTGCAATATTACTGACTTTAGAACAGACTACCTCATTGTTGTTAGACACAGGTTGACATTCTCCTAACAAGGAGCAAGACACAACTCATGAAGAAACGCATTACCTCTTTCCTCATCCTGATCCACTTTGAGACGGACTGGACTTCAGTTTTCCCAAAGGAAAAGCCAAATGCAATTTTTGGGCCTATTTGATATTAGAGTATCATGTGTTATGATTGTATTATTCCCCACACCACATATATGCATTTTACTCATTCCGTTTTTAAGTCTGTCTTTGCTTCTTGTCTTTAATGGGGGTATTTTTTCCTATAGCCTTGAACAATGCTTGCTGACAACTCATTCGTGTAGTCTGTACTGGTGTAGTCTGTTCAGGACTGCTCGATATCGGGCTTGTCTGTGGCTCTCGTGCCATGCGATTTCATGTAACAGCTTAATGTACACAGTTACAGAAAACATGTTTGCCCTCTGATCTTTTCATTAAAATCTTCATTGGAAATAAGATTTGATTCTGTGTTGTTTATGTGCCTTGTTGCTTTTACGTTTAGATATGCAGAGGTAGCAACAGTTCGATGCTGTTCCATCTTACAACTTAAAATCTTCATCATCTGAAAGTGCAGCCTATCTGGACTTAAACACTTGTCTATACATACTCGCCATGCCAAAGGGTGGGAGACGCATGTGTGTGAGCAGTGTCTTCCTGGTCACTGGTGATTACTGCTTGGGTGTAGGAGAGGTGCATGGGGGGAGGGGAGGTGTTCAGCCTGGGGCCCCAGGTCCCAACGGGGTGGGGTGGGTAGATGGAGGGGGCGAGGGGGACAGAATGGGGTATGGGGCAACGTCTGCCATCTGTAGGATTGTCTATTGTGCCCAAGTTGAAAGAGGAATTCCCTTAGTGGTCTTGCTATTTCTCTTGTCATTATCTTGCTGTCTGCCTCAGTTAGCTCAGAAGGTCTAGGAGACAAGACCGCATGATGTAACCCTATAGGCATATAGCTGTAGTGTATTCTCTATTCAGAGGTCCCCCTTTCATCTTGTGCTCTGGTGCAGATATGCTACTGCATGTGACCATTACACACAGAAGTGGTCTTTCTCAGGTCGCTGCCTCTGAATTCATGTGCTGTTTGGTGAGGTGGTTGCTCATAATATCACATGCACAGACAGGCTCGGTGACTTGGGTTAATGGGCCTGCTGGCACTTGAGCTCTCTTATGCTGTTGATAATGTGAGGCCCATAGCCCATCCCCCTGTGGTGTCACATGCCAGTTGACCCTTGAAAAGGTCAGAGTTCAGCACAATAGGCTGCATTTTGATTCTAACCCTCCCGGCTTCCCTTCATTCAGCCGTCGGCAAGCCGCAGCCCACAGATGCCGGTCTGAGGACACATCTGCGGAGAACAATGATGCCCAAATATGGCAAAGGAAATGTAATTAGATGCATTTCATTGTAACCGTCCTCCAGGAGTACATTTGCATACAGAAGGGGGTGGTTAAACTCCTAAAATGAGCAGTGCAGGGCTCGCTGGAGCTTGCCTATGGAGCCAATTAACTTGTCTCTGGAGAGGGCTACCTTACTTGTAAAAAAAAAAAAAAAAAAAAAGGTTTGTTTTGGGGGGACCTTTGTCCATTAGCAAAATGTCATTTTGTTGCTTTTATGGTGAATAAATATTACTTTGGGTCTGGACAGGGAGCTACACATGTAGGCACAAAGAGGTGGTGGAGGGGGGGGGGGGGGGGGTAACTTACCCTTGAACCCTACAGCTGGCCTAGACTGGCTTCTCTGAACTCCCCCCTCCTCTGTACCCAGTGCCCCGGTCTGAGTCCCCCACAAAAGGACAAAGGGGGTTGGGCATTTGTGGTGGGTAGATTGGTGAAGGGACTTACTGGGCAACAAAAGGATTGAGAGAGAGGGACCAGATGAAAACCGCAGACATCTGCTGCTGCTCTCCGACTTTTCATGCTAATATACAAATGGCTAATATGCAGACCCAGTCATGTCAGATGGGATGTTTGATTAATGAAGACCATAAAGAATGGACTCCCATTATTCATTTGCAAAATGTTAAGATGGAGGCCTGAGCTTTTAGCAGTCGTGCTTCCAAAACGTAGAAGCATGTGTTACTAAGTCTACCAGATCATGCAGAAGGGCAGTAGACAAGGGCATATGGCCATAAGCCCCCTCAGATCAGTAGCAATGTGCTCAGCACAGGTGTCACAACAGCTAAACACAAGCCTCTTGATGTTGTCCAGTCTATTCTGACGTTTCAAGGGAAAATGGCAGTGAAGAGTCCTGGCCTGATGTTGACTCAGTTATCAGGATTTGAATCCCCATCCGGTCCATCTGGCAATTATGAAGAATGTGCTGTACTGTTTTAATC
The DNA here is from genome assembly GCF_949987555.1 of Borostomias antarcticus. NCBI lineage: Eukaryota > Metazoa > Chordata > Actinopteri > Stomiiformes > Stomiidae > Borostomias > Borostomias antarcticus. Next base: position 27,466,407 of record NC_140241.1, read on the forward strand.
TGTGGGACGGAATTACATTTTAGTCATATATAGCAGCCTAGCAGACGCTTTCTTAAAAGTACACTTGTATAGAGTAAGCAAACCGACTGTACATCCCAGTCAGCGTGAGGCATTCAATAAGAGCAAGCCGTTACAGCACTAGCGCTTTTTTTGCCCCTCATATACATGTACCATTTATCTCAATTCTCATTAAAATGTGTCAACCGCGCACACACACACACACACACACACACACACACACACACACACACACAGAAATGCATATGCAAAGTATGACCAAAGTGAGTTGGTTTACAGTTTCAGAGCTCAAATCCACCAGGAATTCATTTTTATTTTAATTTTTAGAGGAAAAGGTTACAGCAACAGATTTGGGACATGATTTGTCAAGATTACAACAGATCTCAAATGGTCAGATTTTTTTTGTCATTACAAACATTTAATACACTACATACATAATCATATTTAACTTAGATACATTTAAAATGTACTTAAATATCATTAAAAGAACAAACTGGATACTTACAATCTAATCATACATGTAAAGACAGATGTAAGATAAATTATCTTTATAGATCAGTAAAGTTAACAACATAGAATCATTTTACACTGAATTCTGAAGGAGGATGTTACAGCAACCTAACACAGCACACATTAAGACAGGGATATCTTGCATATCACTGGAGGGTTGTAGTTCTCACGGCATCTCCACAGCTGTTTGTGCCACTGCCCAGAGAAATGGCTTCTTGGGTATCAACAACATTGAACTAAACCCAAAGTTCAAGTGTAGGCTTAATTAAAGGGTGTAGGTAAAGAAACCCTTCCTTTGTGCAGAAAAGGAATTGTACACCCAAACATGTATATAATCACTTACGAACACGGTTTGCCAGGAAGCCACCCCCCTTAGGAGGGTTCAAATGCAGGTCTGGTGAAAAGACATGCAGAAGACTGGTGGATGGCCATGCCATTCTGTAACCTACCACTCCTAATCCTGATAACCTGTGACCTGACACAGGTGAGCGGCACACCAGGATGAACATTACTCAGTCACTTCCTAAGTACATATATACTTTCATCTTATTAGTTAATTGTATTAGTACTGTACAAAGTATGATTGATTCAAGACTGACCTGATATAAAGTATGTGATACATGTAGAGATCCTGAATTCTGTTTGATCCTGAATTCTGTTTGTGATCCATACATATGACTGAATTGCTGGGTGTGTGACTGATTTGACTGGAGCAGGTCTTAGCTACGACACACTGAGAATGGGTTAGTGATTAGTCTCTCATAACAGCTGTAACATTTAAACATACGATGTCTGTCACAGAATGTATGGAAAATGGGAACTAGCTTGAAGGCTTTTTTCACAGGTTATTTGGACGTGCAACAGCGTTGTGACTGTGGTGCTTCACATGGGACTATCAGTCACCACAGTCTGATCTAGAAAGCTCCAGTCACAATCTATACTGTTTGGTCCCAGACCCTTATTGAGTCACACGGTCACAGGTTTCCAAGCTAGTAGGTGATTGATTTTGTCACTATAACAGCCTATGATCAGAATCAGGCCAGCCCAGTGAAATACTATGATCTATAAAGTGCATATCATGGTAAAAGCTAACATACTAGATTGACCTACAATACTAATGGCCCCTGCTTTAACCAAAACTACAGCAGAGGCTCCACTCTCTTCTAAACGGCTACAGAGTTCAGGCTTTCCTTTAGCCACAAGCTCTCAGCCTTGATTATGTGACGACCGCTAAATGTATGGTCACATTTTTTGTGATATGCTGACTTAATTTACTTTTATTTGCTTGATTATTGCTGTGTTTGATTTTAATCTACCAATAATTTTCAAATTAAAGCTATTCTAGTTGTCACCACGGGGGTGGGGGGGGGTGGGGGAGGTGTAGGTCTGAAAGGAGTCGGCGCCGTCTTCCTTCAGACGCTAAAGACGAGCAGAACCGAAGAACACAGCAAACACTCTCCCATATCGTAATTTCTCCTTTTCCCCCGGTTTTAAATAAGGTATCTTCAACTGTTCCATGTTCGTAGGATCCCAGCCCCTTAGGAGCTGTAATAGGTAGCTGAATGAACGCCTGTGTCCCCGATGGCTCTCCAGAACTGGGCGATGGTCACATTAAAGGGAGAGTTAGCAGGGAGAGCAGGAGAACCGGCTTTTCAGTAGGGAATCTGGTTCTGATAATACTGAAGCATGTCGTAGGTTTTGCTCCTGTCGGAAAACAAAACAAACAACAGTTAGCAGGGCGTAAACGGTCATTACACTACAAAGAGAGTTTTCTAACTGTCATTTCCTCAGGGCAGTTAAGGCAGTGTGTAAACAATTCTGCAAGTGTGGCCTTTAAAAAGTCCGATGGGACTAGTCGGAAGTGCGGGGCTCAGAAATGGAACGGGGCCGGTGTTACCTGCTGCTGAGGAAGCAGCTCTGGATGATTTTGATGATGAACGCGGCGGCCTCCTTCTCACTCATACTGGGGTTGAACCGCTGCCTGGGAGCCAAACAAACCGTCGTATATCAGAACATGGCGCTTCCTCTCACACGCTGACATGCTAACTGCTCCGGCGTACCACTCACTTCAGCAGCTTGATGGTCTGGCCTCTGAAACACGGCAGCCCGGTGTCCAACATCAGTGTTACCAAGGAAACGACTGCGTCCATGTAGGGCCTGGGAGAGGGGAGGAAGACGAGGGAGATGGAGATGAAGGACAGATCAAGAGAGGACACAAGAATGGTGACAGAACCATAACAGTAACACACACTCACTCACTCACTCACTCACTCACTCACTCACTCACTCACTCACTCACTCACTCACTCACTCACTCACTCACTCACTCACTCACTCACTCACTCACTCACTCACTCACTCACTCACTCACTCACTCACTCACTCACTCACTCACTCACTCACTCACTCACTCACTCACTCACTGAAGCAGCACGTCACTAAGCACCCCTCACCTGACAGCCAGGTATCCTCGGACACACATCTCCATGAACCATTTGAAGGGCGTGGCCTCCATCTTGCCTCCCATGATCATCACCATCTCGTCGGTCAGCTTGATGTCCGGCTCCCAGCCCAGGTTTCCTCCCGGGGAACTCTCAAACATGAAGCCAAAGTCTGAGGACGCAAACACACACACATAAGCACAGCGGAAACGATCCCACGCCTTCGTGGATGAGGTCGGACCCTCTGCACTGCAGGTGAATACACGGATGAGGTCCACCGTCTGATCTGCAGCACGCAGGTGAACGGATGACGCTGGCGTGCTTTTCTACCTATGTGGATGAGGTGTCCCTTGCTGTCCAGCATGATGTTGCCGTTGTGTCTGTCTTTGATCTGCAGCAGGAAGAGCAGCAGGCTGTAGGCCGCCATGCTGCGGATGAAGTTATACCGTGCCTAGGAGGAGGGAGAGAGAGAGAACGACAGAGAGAGAGAGAGAGAGAGAGAGAGATAGAAGTAAGTAGGGAGGAATACAACCATTTAAGGTTAGTAAAACGTTTTTGCCACTTCACTATTTCATCTCCTTCTGTAGGACTGGGGTCAGGGACCGCCTCACCTTCTGGAAGGCCAGAGTGGACTCGTCTCCATACTGGTTGCGGAAGTAGTCGTACATCCCAAAGTCTGTCTGTCTGCCCAGCTGGTCCCGAGACTTGCAGTCTGGGATGCACTCGATCACGCCGCACTGGGGACAGACAGAGAGCAGTGACGTTCGCTATTCAGAAGTTAATAAGTGGTGTTAGGGTGCGTGTTCACCGGCAAGCTGTATGTAGCTGAACAGCTCCATGCTTACAGCTGTGTAGTTTAGAGCTGGCTAGGCTACCGATATTGGGAACTATGTTAGCAACGAGTGTCGTGTTTTTGCAGACTGCAGATTAACTAGCCAAGTTAAGATAGCTGGCTAATGTTAGCTAGTGCTAACGTTCACTGTCTCTGCGGTTTGGTTAAGAACTGACCGTCCTCGTGATCAGAATAGCCTTTTACATTCTGCGCTCAAGCCCAAAAAGTTCAACTTTTTTAAACTGAAAAAAAAAGCCTAGAGCTCATGGCGCTACAGTGCTAAAAAGCTCTTTGAACACAGCTCTCATCTCCATGGCGCCCTAGAACTCATTATCCATTGTAAACAGCTTGCTGGTGGACACACACCTCTGAGGCCCCGTGTCCACATAGCGCCTTTTTCTGTTAGAAAACCGTTGGGGAGAGCTACGTCCCGGCGCCCTGCAGCGCCTCTTTCCTGCTGCACTCGGACTGGTTATTTTGTATCTATGACAATATATCTTCAGCATCATCAACCGCCGTTGTATATGATTGTTTCTTTGCCTTTTATTAGCCATCTTTTATTACTATTACTATATTTCTATATTACTTATTATCCTATCGTTATCCAACCTATTATTTATTTATCACGAACCACCGGCTTGCCGTCGCACTTGCCTGAAAAGAGCGGCGGTGACTTTACCAGCGCCTTTCTGAGAAGTTGAGATGTTTTCAACTTCCGAGCGCTTGGAGCGGCCGCCAAAAAAAAGCCAAAGCGCTCGAAAATAAGACGCCGGGTGCAGCACCTTTCTCCAGGCGGCCGCCAGCGCTCTCTCCTCATTGAAAACAATTGAAAAAGGGCGCAGGCGCTCAGGAAAAAGCGCTATGTGGACACAGGCCCTAAGGTAGGTGAAAGGTGTGTGTGCGTGTGTGTGGAGGGGGGGATGGGGGGTGCTGGCTGCTCTCTCACCCCAGGAGCTGTAGCCACCACTCGGTAGGGAAACACAAACAAGTCCAGTCCAACCAGCTGGAAGATGTTCTTGAACAGACCGATGATCTGCAGTGCCAGCATGTCCTGGGGAGGAGGGTGATGGGAGAGAGTGGTTACGTCAGATAGTGCTGAAATGGCTGCTTCTATCTAAATAAGCTTAGTGTAGTGCTGTATCCATGGGTCAGAGAGACAGAGAGGGGGGGGGGGGGGGTGGGGGGGGTTACTTCCTACCTGTCTGCAGTCGTCGCCCACTTTGAAGATGGCCGCCTGCCAGCAGATCCGCCGTGCCCCGTCCGAGCTCTCCTCCCCTTCCTCCATGGAGTCCGAGGGGCAGCGCAGCCCCTCCTTCTCCAGCTCGCTCACTCCGCAGCGTTTCACCTTGAACTTGGCAAGGTAGGGAGCCTTGGCAGCACTGGGGAGGTCGAAACAAACACACACATGGTATACGGCCCATAATACACACGCTCCTCAAGGTTTAGTCAGACTCTGAAATAGATTGAAGATATCTATCAATAGGATGTAACTCTCTGTCATTCAGAGAACCAGGCGCTACCTCTGCATGGGTGTTCCTGACTTGTAGTCTATGTCCAGAACAATGGCTTCTGGGTTACTGGGTAGGTAGCAGCCTGGAGTGACCACAGGAGGGAGACAGAGAGCAACCATCAGTCGACACTTGGAGGTAAAAAGACAGATAACTAAACAAGCACATGCCGTTACTACTGTGAGAGTCGGTGTTGTTGTACCTGGCTGGACCTTGATATCAGACAGGGCCTTGAGACACGCCCTCTTCCTCTCATCTCCCTTGGGGACGGGCCTGAGAAACAAACCGGACCGTCAGAACCTCCAGCCCCGCGCTCACCAACCAGAGGACATCCAGAGGACATCCAGAGGACATCCAGAGGACATCCAGAGGACATCCAGAGGACATCCAGGGAGACGATTCTCTTACTTTATGATGGCCGACACGTTGGTGATCTTGCCGAAGAAGTCAAACTCCCTCCCGTAGAAGTCCTTGGCGGGACCAGACAGAGAGCCTGTGATCTCCTCCACCATCGTCTCCAGCAGGTCCCCGATGTCCGCTACAGAGGACGGGGTGGGCAAGGCAAGGCAAGCGTATGTGTACACATGTCAGCGACAGGGCAGTTAAAGGTGCTTTACATGACTATTAAAAGCATCAAGACAAAGTGCAAGAAACACATAAAGGGTCATACAAAACGAAATGCAAAAAAAAAGGACATTTAAAACAAAATGCGGGGAAAATAAAATACAAGAATAAAAGTTAGAGTGCAGTGTATGAATTAATAATGAAATAATAAAAAATAAAAAGCAGCGGCAAAAAGATAAGTCTTCAGTCTTGATTTAAAAGAACTGAGAGTCGCAGCAGACCTGCTGTTTTCTGGAAGATTGCTCCAGATATGTGGAGCATAAAAACTGAACGCTGCTTCTCCATGTTTTGTTTTAACTCTGGGGACAGAAAGCAGGCCTGTGCCAGACGACCTGAGAGGTCTGGATGGTTCATAACCTAGCAGCAGATCGGAAATATATTTTGTCTCTAAATCATTCAGTGCTTTATAAACCAACAGCAGAATTTTAAAGTCAATTCTTTGACAGACAGGAAGCCAGTGTAAAGACCTAAAAACTGGAGTGATGTGATCCACTTTCTTAGTCTTATTGAGGACTCGAGCAGCAGCGTTCTGCTGCTCAGGTAGGGCAACACTGATTAAGCAGAGAGGAGTGTGTGTGTGTGTGTGTGTGTGTGTGTGTGTGTGTGTGAGAGACACTCACGGTCTTTGTGGTGCGCCTCCTCGTCCAGGTAGATGTTGGTCATCATGTTCCAGATGAACTGGTGAGCGAGCAGCTGAGACTTCTGGGCCGCCCAGAGGATGTACTCCCTCACGTAGCCCATCTGCCAATCACGTCACAGCACATCACAATGACATCATATCAAAACACATCGATCCTGTCCATAGACGATTGTCTACACACAAATGTGATGGTGCAGCAAACAGTCAAGAGCATAAGCTAGTATTTAAAGAGATAGTTCCCTTTCAAATCAAAGTGTGTCAGGCCAGCTGTAGCGCTGGCTGGGACGCGCCCGGTGGTCACCTTGTCATAGCGCAGAGCCTGAACAATCTGAGGAATGTAGAACAGGATGGCGTCCTGGGGAGAACAACCACAACGCTTAGGTTACTGATGATACGGGATGAGACTGTGTGTGTGCTGGTGTGCGTGTGTGTGTGTGTCTTACCGGGGGGAAGGAGCGCAGCACTTTAACCCCGTACTGAGCGGTGAGGGGGTGTGGGGGGTACATGCTGCTGAAGTAGGACAGGCCGGTGGGGGGGTCGGCGGGGGCCCAGCACAGGATGTGGCTCAGCTCTGGAGAGTCGGCATCGATGGTGTGCCATGTGACCAGAAACTGAGGAACACACACACACACACACACACACACACACACACACACACACACACACACACACACACACACACACACACACACACACACACACACACACACACACACACACACACACACACACACAATCGATGCTGGGTTACAGCGGCGAAATGTCACAGCTGATGTATTGACCCTTGATAAATAAGGGTAATGGCTTTCGTGAGACTGTGGTCGAGGAGGTCTGGCCCAGCGGAGCAGCAGTGCCTCACCTTGACCGCCTCAGGGATGTCGCTGACCGCTCCAGGGTCCAGCCGCACCAGCCTGGTCACCTCCGACACGATGGCATCGTTCTTAAACCTGACCACACAGACGTGAGGAGAGAGCCCACTGTAGCGCTGCGCATGTGTGCCAGCACCTGTAGGTGTGTGTGTGTGTGTGTGTGTGTGTGTACGTGCGGCGGCGGTATAGCTCAGGAGGTAGAGCGGGTCGTTCAGTGATCGTAGGGTCGGTGGTTCGAATCCCGGCTTCTCCCAACTACCTGTCGAAGTGTCCTTGGACAAGACACTGAACCCCAAAATTGCTCCCAATGAGCAGGCAAGCGCCTTGCATGGCAGCTGCCACCATTGGTGTTTGAATGGCGCTCCGGGCCAGTGTAACAACTGGATGGGGAGTGCGTTAAAAATGCAGTACCTATACCTATACCTATACCTACGTACCTAGCGGGCAGCTGCAAAGCCAGGTAAGGCGCTATGCTCCAGGCAAGGTTGACGTTGTCCTTCCACTGTTTCTCCGTCAGGCTGATGTACTTGGACCGCCAGTTGGCGATGCTGGTCTCCACCGACTGCTCGGTAGCGATGGCCAGCTCCTGGGTGGACAGGGGGTTGTACCACGTGGTCAACCGCTCGATCTCACTGGCCTGGAGTCGGGACAGGGAGAAAGGAGGAGAGAGAGAGAGGATGAAGAGAGAGGGAGAGGGAGGGGGGGTGTGGGTGTAGTGAGAGGGTTTGGAGAGAAAGGGTAGAAGAAAAAAAGGAGAAATCTCTTAGAAATAGGAGGTAAGGACCCAGGGAGGAGGCCAGAGGGAACCAGGATCGGTGCCAGGTGTCTCAGCAGAGCAGACGGTTGTCAGAGTGGTCTCACCAGTAGAGCTAGCAGCAGGGTCCTGCGCTTCATGTAATACTTATGGAGCTGAGTTCCTCTGTTGCTCTTCTTGGACATGCCTGAGAGCAGGTGAGAGAACAGGTGAGAGTGTGTTTGTGTGTATGTGAATGCCTAAGTGTAACTGTGTGTGTGTGCATATGTAAGTGTAACTCTGTGTGTGTGTGTACCTGATTTCTTGGATGTTGTGGACATGCCACTGGACAGTGGGTAGGTGTTGATCCATCCCTGTCCACTCTGCTGGGAGCGCGTGCTGCTGTCAATGTTGTTTCTGGGATCAGTAGCCGTCATCACTGACAGACTGTTCAACGATGGATCCTGGTTATCTACACACACACGCACACACACACACACGGTCAGTAGGCTTGTACACCCACAGACTTTCTTTCTCTCTCTCTCTCTCTCTTTCTCACTCTCTCTGTCTCATGCTCCCTTTCTCTCTCTCTCTCTGATCACTCACTTTATCCATCCATCCATCACTGACTACTGCTTTTTCCAGCATAACTGTTCCTTTCTCCTTTCGTGATGTTTCTCCGTCCTCTACTAATCTATCCCCATCTTCCGCTGTCTCTCGGTCCTCTAAGATCCAAAGTGTGTATGTGTGTGAATGTGTAACTAAGTGTGTGTGTGCGTGTATGTAGGTGTGTGTGTGTGTGTGTGTGTGTGTGTGTGTGTGTGTGTGAGAGAGAGAGTGTGTGTCTACTGCATCATCCTCTCCTAACCTCACCTGTCAATTTATTGCTCTCTCTCTCTTCACTGCTCTGCTCTCGCTCTCCACTGTTCTCTCTCTCTTCACTGCTCTCTCTCTCTTCACTGCTCTCTCTCTTCACTGCTCTCTCTCTTCACTGCTCTCTCTCTCTCTCTTCACTGCTCTCCTGCTCTCTCTTCACTGCTCTCTCTCTCTCCACTGCTCTCTCTATTTCCCCTCTCCATGTCTCACATGTTTCAGCATAAAAAATACCATACATCCACATGAGGTCTGAACGGGAGGAAAGAGATATGTCAAGATGAGTTTTTTGTTTGTTTGTCTGAGCATTCGATGGTGAGGGAGGGGTTTATCTGGAGAGCGAGATGAGCCTTAGAGGTTAGTCCTGTGTGCATCTGAGATGACCATGCATTTGGGAGGAGAGAAACCCAATGGTGGTGCGTAGGAGGAGATACCCAGAACCGCTGGTGAGGGGGTCAGATTTCGGTCCTCCATCCCCGTTGAGCTACAGCACACTCATGACAGGAGGACAATCCGATGTTTGTGAGTGGGAGACCATTTTGTTTTCTCTCAGGTTGTCAGGAGTGGAGCGGAGAGGACTATCTGGGTGGTTGGGGGGGGGGGGGGGTGGGCGTCCATTTCTCAATTTGTTTTTTCCTTTTTGTTTGGACAAATTGACAAATCGAGCTGAAGGGGTGGGTCGACGTGATGAGAATAAGGTCATCAATCAGTCATGCATTTTAACACAGGTGACAAATCTGCACTTCACCTCACGGCTGGAAATTATGAGAGGGGGGTGGAGAAGAGGGGATGGAGACAGAGAGAGAGAGAAAGAAAGAGAGAAAGAAAGAGAAAAAGATAGAGAAAACAAGATCTAGATAGATAGATAGATAGATAGATAGATAGATAGATAGATAGATAGATAGATAGAGAGACAGATAGAGAGACAGATAGAGAGACAGATAGATAGATAGATAGATAGATAGATAGATAGATAGATAGATAGATAGATAGATAGATAGATAGATAGATAGATAGAGAGACAGATAGACAGATAGACAGATAGATAGATAGAAAGACAGGCAGACAGAGACAGATCGATAGACAGACAGACAAACAGATAAGACAGACCATTGATCCATCTACTGTATCTATCTATCTGTCCACCCATCTGTCCTCAGCACGGTGGGGGTGTCCAGCAGTGGATTTGACCTGTGTAAAACATGCGCTGGGCAGTGTAGTCGGTGCTCCAGCGCTGTAGGCTTACTTAAGATCGATATCGGGGAAGTGCTGGACACAATAAGCGATCCGAATATCCCGGCAGAGAGGGTGCTCGGGGCGGGGATGGCGCCAAGCTCACCAGGTGGGACCAGCTGGCACGCCGCCAGGTACTTCTTGTCTGACAGGATGCAGGCGTAGAAGCGAACCATGATGCTGATGTCCTCGCGCAGACGCTTGTCCCCCTGGGTGGGGAACTTAGGGGCCGCGCTGGGGACGGGGAGAGGGACGCAGGGAGTTTAGTATAGTAGTAGTAGTGTACTTGAGTACTAGTATACTAGTAGTAGTGTACTATTGATCGATCCCCGGGGAGGGACTGGACACTGTATGGTGTATGTATGGAGATGCGGAATACATAATACATAATACGCTGCATGATACATAATAGAGTCTTTGCCACTTCGCCGACCCAGCTGGTTTTCTGAGGGTGAAACTAGGGGTCAAAATTGAGTGACAGGTCGTAGCACCAATGAGAGTGGTTTTAAAAATGAGTGACAGGGCGCAGCAGCAATGGGAGTGATTTGAAAAATAGGTGGGAACTCCCGACCAATCAAAACTCTGTGATTGAAGGGAGATGACCTGTTGATTACAGTTTCAATGAGTTTCCAGTACTTTATATAAAATTCAAGTACTTTTCAAACCTTGAAAACGCCACATTGAAATTCAAGCATTTTCAAGGATTTCCAGCACCCGTGGGCACCCTGTGTGTGTGTGTGTGTGTGTGTGTGTGTGTGTGTGTGTGTGTGTGTGTGTGTGTGTGTGTGTGTGTGTGTGTGTGTGTGTGTGTGTGTGTGCGTACCTGAAGTAGTCGAAGGCGGTGGAGTAGATCTTCTCTCGGAGCACATTCCTGATGGTGGCCTTGGTGACCACGTCAGAGTGCAGCAGAGCCAGACCCAGAGTCAGCAGCCTGAGCACAAACACAGCGCACCAGTCACCACACACACACAAACACAGTCACCACACACACACACACACACAGTCACCACACACACACAAACACAGTCACCACACACACACAGACACAGTCACCACACATCTGTGATCTGTCTGTCTGGCTGCCTACTGCAGCGCTGCTAGGGTACCTGAAGTCAGCTTGAATCATTGTGATTTAGAACTAACAGGTGTGTGTGTGTGTGTGTGTGTGTGTGTGTGTGTGTGTGTGTGTGTATGTGTGTGTGTGCGTGCGCCCGCCCATGTGGCGACCTGAAGCGGGGTCCGATGGCGGCTACGTGGCGGTTGAGGCTGCTCTTGTTTCCTCCCACGTTGAGGGAGAGCGAGCGCTGTAACAGGCTGCAGAAGATCTCCACCTGGTCGGCGCTGGAGTACTTGGCGATCTCAAACCTCTGGATCAAGAACTGCGGAGAGAGAGGGAAGGAGGGGTGAAGACAGAGAGATGAGGTGAGAGAGAGAGAGAGAGGGGGAGAGAGAGCGAGATTGGGACGGAGGGAAGGAGAGAGGGAGGAGGAATAATTCAACATGATCCTGTGCAGTAGGTGTTGAGTCGTGTACTTCAGGCTTGACCAGGGCCACACACACACGCACAACCACACACGCATGCACGCTGGTACTACAGTATTCTCTCTCACCTCCATCCAGATGTAGTGAGGGGTAACCTCTGGAGGACAGGGCGCCGGCTGGCTCTCCTCGGAGGCTGCCAGGGGGTCGGCCTCCACCTTGGCGTCTGAGAACAAGCCCATCTTCAGCTCCACCGTCATCTGCCACGCGCCCGCCATCTCTCGCATGAACTGTGGATGGAGGGGGAGAGGCATTAGGCACAAATACACACGTAGACAATGAGCTGCAAAACACACATATATACAGTACACACATCACGTCGTGCACACACTCTTAACCCCCCCTCCCCCAAACACACACACAGGTACATACTGGTACTTCCACTCCGGTTCGAGCTGCCAGCAGCCACTCCCAGCAGGCGATGGCCGTCTCCATGCCGTGCTCTGTGAACATCTTGATAGGAGACCAGCACAGGTGGTGCAGCAGCTGAGGATCACATTCTACAGGGAGAGAGAGAGGGAGAGAGAGGGAGAGATAGAGGGAGAGAGAGAGAAAGAGAGAGAGAGAGATAGAGAAGATGGTGGTGGCGGTGGGGGTGGCAGGGAGACAACAGCCAGGTTAAAAACATTACCACATAGTTAAATAGAGAGAAAGAGATTGGAACGGAGGGAAGGAGAGAGGGAGGAGGAATAATTCAACATTATCCTGTGCAGTAGGTGTTGAGTTGGGTACTTCAGGCTTGATTAAGTCGGGCTAGGTTAAGACTGGACTCTGTCCAATCCCACAAAGCCCCCCCCCCCCCGACACACACACCTTTGGAGCTGATGAGCAGAGCGGCGAGTTTGAACATGGCCTCAGTGAAGGCCTCAGGCTGTCCGCTTTCCAGCGCCTCTCCCATCTCTCTGACCATCAGTTTGCTGAGGTCCGACTGGCTTCGCATCGCCTTCGAGAAGTGGATCATGCCTGCCACCTGGGGAGGAGGTCAGGAAGGACAGCTGAGGGGACACACTCGCAACCGTGTGCTCCCAAAATGAGCAGTGTGACTGACAGAGCTATAAGCTGTATCTATGGCCCTGCAGGCATCCGTACCTCGCCAGCGTAGCGATTTCTGAGGTTGAGAGAGGCCATGAAGTTGGAGTAGTCTTTCTTCACACAGGAGGGCCTCTCTGTCAGCTGAGTGGTCTGGGGGGGTGGGGGTGGGGGGGGGCAGGGGAGTGGATTAGAGGAGAGGAGCGGGTGGAGGATGGATGGATAGATGGAGGAATGGATGATTTAACCATACTGTGCAGCTAAAATGGCTGAGGATAGGCACACACATTGTATAAATAAAACATCACACACACTCTGTACACACACTATATGTACGCTTACCACACTCTCTTGTATATATTGTGTATTTTGTATTTGCACTTCTTCTTTTTTTGGTTATGATATATTGTGTATTTGCACTGTCCTGTCCTGCACCCTGTCTAATGTCGTCTCGATCAGTGTACGCACCTTCGACCTAAACAGATTCCTAGTATGTGTAAACCATATACATGGCAATAAACTGCTCTTGAATCTTACATCTTGAAGCACTAGGCTGTAAGTTACAAACATAGTATACAGTTACAAATATAGCACTTCCAATGAAAGATAGCTGACCTATATCACAGCCACTTTCTTCGTGCGTATGGACTATGACTCCATGTTTGTGGGAGCGCGTGACCGTGACCTACCCCCAGAGTGGTGCTGTGTCTGTTGTAGCCAGCGAAGTGCAGAATGCTCTCTGTGGCCATGGCCAGGCCCGTGTGCTGCGACAGGCCCGACACCCAGTTCTGATGCTTGTTCAGATACTCCTGCAGAAAAGCAGCCGGTGTGGCCGGATACATCAACATTAGCACCCCCTACAGGCCTTTCAGAGACAGTGCAACTGACTGCATCTGGAAGCAAGTGAGTCTGTGTAAGGAGTGAAAACACGCAAGGCCTGATTTACTCTGTGTTGTTCATTTACTTATTGCGGGTGATCGGCAAAGAGTAATTGTGTGAATGACGTCAGGTGCAAATAATCATGTTTAAACGAGGGTTTTTAAAATCAATTTCACCTATGTCGTCTGCAACAGCATATGCCTTAACCTTAGTTAAATTCCTAGTATGTGTGTACCATACATGGCCAATAAAGCGAATTTTGGAGTGGAAAAACCGCTCACCTGTAGGTGGGACTTGGTGACAGACGGCGCCCATTTCATAGCCTCCTTCAGGATCTCTCCGCAGCGAGCAGCGAAGTCCTTCACGATGCTCTACAGCCCGGCACAGAGATAAACCAATGAGGAGCTCCTACTCGTTCGCCGCGTCTCCCTAATGCGACACGCTAGAGACGAAGCTTTTAGAGCAGTGGTTCTTAACCTGGGTTCGATCGAACCCCAGGGGTTCGGTGAGTCTGTCTCAGGGGTTCGGCGGAGGTCAAGACACACACCCGACTCATGATTCGTGATGACACGCCCCGCTTGGCCATCATTGGCTGCAGGTGATCACGCTACACCGCTTGGCCTATCTGTGCTGCAGGGAATTTGGTGCGCTCAGTAGTCGACTTGTGACTGTCGTGATGGTACGTCGTGTGATTGTGAAAGGAACAGACTTTGTTGCGAAAATGACATGAGAGTGGCACTTGCCAAGGTGAAGCTGCGCATTTCTGAACTGGTCTCTGAAAGGCAACAGCAGAAGTCACACTGATTTGCAGTAAATAATCATTATTATGTTTTTGTTTTTGTGTGAAAATCATGTTTTGATGGTTTTGTTCTTTGAACACAGTGATGTTGATGCACGGTTCATTTTGTGCACCAGTAAAATATATACCTATGTTTTGAATTTGAAAAAATCATATTTTATTTTTCCAATTAAGAAGGGTTCGGTGAATGCGCATATGAAACTGGTGGGGTTCAGTACCTCCAACAAGGTTAAGAACCACTGTTTTAGAGAGACCCGACGTTGCAGGAGCGGTCTCTCCCCCTACCTCTCTGGCCTCGTAGGTGTCGGGGACGGTGACCCTGTAAGGCGTGTCTGGGATGTCGTAGTAGGGCTGGTCCTTATGGATGTCCTGAGAACACAGCGGCGGCAACGCGGCGTTAGACGGTCGTGATGGATGCGAGAACCTCACTGGCGTTCGGTGTGTGTGCTGCACTTACGGCGCTGAGAGAGAGCGAGAGGGTCTGCAGGATGTCCAGCATGGTCTTCAGCACACGGCCGCTCCACAGCAGGTGGGGAAAACTGGTCAGGGAGAGAGAGGACACAGCGATCACGTTCACCTCACGCCGGTCAGTAACATGTGTCTAACGTGTGTGTGTGTGTGTGTGTGTGTGTGTGTGTGTGTGTGTGTGTGTGTGTGTGTGTGTGTGTGTGTGTGTGTGTGTGTGTGTGTGTGTGTGTGTGTGTGTGTGTGTGTGTGTGTGTGTGTGTGTGTGTGTGTGTGTGTGTGTGCGTGTGCGCGCGGCGCCAGAGCTCTCTCACGTTTCAGCCAGGCCAGACAGGTATTTGTCTGCCACTCTGCGGATCCTCTTGTGGATGTGGTTGAAGTTGACCAATAGGAACTGGGCGTGCCTCTCCAACTCCTCCTCGTGACCTTTAGTCTTAGGCTGTGAGGGGGACGAGACGGCGGGGACTGAGCGCACGAGCGCCGGCGTAACGTACAGCAGCCTCCTCCGTTCGTGTGTGTGTGTGTGTGTGTGTGTGATATTCCCCCAGACGGACGCCAGCCCCTTAAGTTACCTTCTCAGCCATCATCAGCAGGAAGACCTCGAAGACCTTGTCCCCGACCCCGATCACACACTGCATCATACCTGCGGACAAAGAAAAGGGTGTTTTTTTCTATGCCGTGGTTTGTTCCCTCTGTAGCTGCGATGCTTATCTGCCACGTCCAGTGAATTCACACAGAGCCGTGACGAGCCCGCGGGCGCCACCGCCGCCGCCGTACCGGACTTGTCCTTCTGTATGGCTCGGTCCTCGAAGTAGCGGAACATGACCTGGAAACGGTCCGAGTCCAGAGAATGCAGCATCCTGGACGACGGAGAGACAGGAGAGGATGGAACGCGGATGAGAAAACAGAGGATGTTTGCTCGGCCTGCAGGGGTGTCAGGGTGTGTGTGTGTGTGTGTGTGTGTGTGTGTGTGTGTGATGTGTGTGTGTCTGTCTGTCTGTCCTCACCTCATGTACTCCAGCCTGTACACCGACAGCAGGTAGGTGGACATGGCGAAGTCCAGTTTGTTGATGAGGGCGGCCACGTCGGGCGCGGGGTCCAGCAGGTTGATGATGGTGCTCCGCAGCTCATTCAGCTCAGCCTGGAAATAGCCACAGAAACCGTGGATCCCCAGCTGCGATAGTGTGTGTGTGTGTGTGCGCGTGCGTGCGTGTGTGTGTGTCCGTACCGGAGTGACGGTGTCGTTCTTCAGGGCAGAGTTGTACTGTAGTTCGGACCGTAGCGGTTCTCCGCTGGGGAAGGTGAGCAGGGGAGACTTGGTGGCGATCTCACACACGCCCTCGTACCACTCCTCCGGCCAGAGGCCTGCACGCAAGCGCACGAGAACGGAAACGTGAACCACCGCGCTGAACGCCGCCGTTAACGCTTACCAGAACCCACCTGATCGTAACTGCTTACCACACCCACCTGAACCCTCCACGGCGAAGCCCATCACCACAGAGTAGAGCCAGAAGTCTCTGAACAGCTTCTGCAGGCGGGGTTTGGCCTCCTTGATGGGGGGGAGCCGCTTGGTCAGCTGCAAAGGGACATGGGGAGGGGGGGGGAGGGGGCGAGGGAATTCAGGCTACAAATGAAAACGGCCGTATCTGAA
>NC_140241.1:27488049-27530549 GCF_949987555.1 Borostomias antarcticus
GACAGAGGGGGGGTCACCGGCCGCGGGAACAGCTTGGACAGCAGGGGCTCCTCCGTGTTGCTATAGCGACCGAATGCTCTGGCCACGCCCAGGAGGCAAGGAACAGTGTACCTGCACAAGTATTCTGGGAGAAAAGAGGTGCGGTAGCAGGATCAGACAATTCATTGCAGTAAACATCTATGGATAGATATAGATGCAATGGAAATTTTGATGCCCTTTTAACACCAATTAACATCCTTGACAGAGAGTAAGCCAAACTCGGCTATATATCTGGAATCTGTGCCATCATATCTACCTTTGTCATGGCCTTCTGGAGTCTGGCAGATATCCTGCAACACCTGCATGATGTCCATGACAGCTTCCAGGATCTGACAGAGAGAACAGAGAGATCTGGGTGAGCAGCTTAAACAGTACTGGCAAATTACATTAAGATCTGCACGCGCACACACACACACACACACACACACACATATGCGCGCACATTCACGCACGCACGCACACACACACAAACACACACCTGGCCTCGTAGGGTCTCATCCCGCTGAGCCACATCTGACAGCAGTGTCACCAGACAGAAGCAGAAGTTCTCTGCCACAGGGAGGTTCTCTGCTGGACAGGCAGGGCAACAAGTTGACACGATACCCTAATGAACTGGTGAAATACAGCATTTTCTACTCGCTTGGAGAAGCTGAGAATGACATCCCTTTACCTCTTCCCTTCCGTTCTGAGCTTTCTTCGATCCACTGGACCCTGGGGAGTCCCTTCAGCAGCCCAAGGAGGTAGGGGACGATTGGGTCTTTGTGCTGCAAAAACACATAAACATGAGCCGTAGTACCTCTGATGTTGGCATGCCAGGTACTGTATAGGTAAAGGTATGAAGTGGAGCTGCCTGACTAGTACCTGCAGGTCAGACTCGACCAGGAAGATGCCCAGGGCGATGACAGCATCCCTCCTCCTCTCGTCCAGCTGGAACACCCCTCTGAAGTCCACCGGGCACATACATTGCAGCTTCTGTACCTGCAGGAGGAACAGAGTGCTCAGTGGTGGGCCTATAGCCAGCTGTGCAGTAAAGAGGTCACCTGAAACCAACAGAAACTGCTGGAACTGATGGCCGGATATAGCCAGTCAAATATATATACTTTATTGTATAATTCTGCAGTCGATGCTTGAGGTAAAAACACCTCTTATCAAACAGGTCTGCTCAGGTTATGCCTCCGACAGAATACAAATCATCTAGAAACTGAACATATCTCGGAGCCTCTATTATTTCTACTCCACAGTCCTGATGGGAGCCTGTTGGCCTGTGCTCCAACGACTCCAATTACAGGATTAAAACCTAACTACGCACACGGATATCACTTCCCATTAGTGATAGTGGATCCGTAAACCTTTTAGATTCAGACCTAACCACAATGGATGCACGTGGCTAAACTGCACCTTGCCTCTGGCATGAATTAGGCCAACACCACAGAGGATCAGCCTAAGTCCTGGATATTTGGGTATGATGCCTTTTGGTTTGATGATGGGACATTGAAGGTAATTTGTGGGAAAGTCTACAGTATTGATACACAATATCAAAGTGGGTTGTCTGCAGTTGAGTGTTTAGCACTCTGACTCTCACACACTGCAGCATTCCCATCACTCCCCAGGTTAAGCACACACTGTCCAATCATCACCTTATATGGTCAAATGGGCCTTTACTTCCTTATTTTCTTAGGCAGAGCAAGACTACCTAACTAGCTAGGCTAGGCTATATGGTGGTTATGCTAGGAAGATAGTAAGTAAACATGTACCTAATCAGTAATAATTAGTCATATTGACAAATAAAAGGGGGCGTATCTCCCAACACTCCTTATCTTGTCCTTATCTTGTATGTTTCTATATGTGTATTGTTGTCTTGTGTTGTTTTTATGGCTGTTTATGAGCTACGTGGCATTTTAATTTCCTTCGGGATAAATAAAGTGAATCAAATCAAATCAAATCAAATCAAATCAAATCAAATCAAATCACTCATTAGTTTAGTCACATTAGCTCATATGAGCTCTTGCCTTGTGGCAGCGGCCTCTCTGCTTGCTTGCTAGCTTCATTCATTCAATAAACATCAGTACCTGTAAACACACACTCAAAGGGAATGTTTAACTTCATTTGATAGGTAAATGACATGCGAATAACAGTCTCGACTGAGTTTCTACGACAATAACACAGCCGATTTCGCTAACAGCTGTTTGGCAGATGAGGTTAGCTAGCATGCTAATGCTAATAACAACATAGTGAGTGAGCTAGCTTAAATACTCACCTTGTCTATGGGAGCAGGGCGGTGTGCGGCTAACGACCGTGCCAAGGACAACACCGTGTTAAAATAAAACCCTCTCGTTCCACCTGCTTTCACAGACATGTTTATTACAGAAGGCAAGCTAACTATTCGATTTTATAAGCATCTTCAAGCGTCAGCCCCAATGAAAGGACGAGAAAGCGAAGACTGACAACTACGGCAAGCACCTTAGTCCAAACAGTACGGTACAAGGTCATCTTGGAATGAGTTTTGTGTCATAAAATAAACTGTACTCAGTGTACTGTAGTGTTTGCGGAGAATCTCAAGAGAGTAAATAAGTGACAAAACACGTATGTATATTTTCCAGTATTCCAGTTACCATGTATTAATGATGGTGTATGATTAGACAATAATCAAGTATAAAGACGGTTAAATCTTCATGATCAGCACTTGACATGTCATCTCATTTGGTGCTTATACAGAACAGTAACATTATGCAGAATATACACTCTGAAAGACAACTCACTGCATAACCTCTAATCCCAGAAAGAGCTGTTTAAAGGCCTACTGCAATTCATGTTGTGCTGGATGAGCCATAAATTAAAATGGATGTAGGCCTACCGATGTTTGGGTAAAGGTTTAGACACACTCAAGCAAATAGATGAAATAGAGTGACGTTGGACACATTGCTTTCACAATCCAAACAACAAATCACAAATGACAGAAATTACAAACTCTTTTTCAATATTACAATCATCCATTACCACAAGGCTTAGCAAAGTCCCTGTTGATCTTTCAATTAAATCTTTAATTGAAGCATGGACGCCCAGCTGTTGCTGGAAGGTACGATACTGTACCTTGACATGGCTCAGACCATGACTTCAACATCAGTGGGATGTGTTGGCAAAACATTGGCTTGACATAGCTGACCACTATACAACAGCATACAGTATACCCCCCCCCCCCACCCTCCAAATCAGTAAGTAAGGCAATTATGGTTAACAAAATATTTTTCAAAACATAAATCTGGAAATCTGAGCTTAATATTTTCTCTTCCTCAAACCCAACCACCCACACTACCTAAAAATGTACATGAGGATATCATGATTAACAAAGAAATATCTAATCTGTTTTGTGACAGCAATTTAAAAAAATAAATCATAACAGAAATTAGTAACATATCAGAATCTACACTAGGTTCCTCAAACAACCATACAATGAACAACACTGTAGGCACTTGCATACAACATTCAGATATTATGATCATCATTTTGTGTTACACTGTTACAAGTGAAACTTAAATCTCCATCTCCATCACCTCCACCTTGGTCACTTTCACCACGGAATGAACTTAAAAGTTAAATTA
The DNA here is from genome assembly GCF_949987555.1 of Borostomias antarcticus. Taxonomy (NCBI): domain Eukaryota; kingdom Metazoa; phylum Chordata; class Actinopteri; order Stomiiformes; family Stomiidae; genus Borostomias; species Borostomias antarcticus. Next base: position 27,491,688 of record NC_140241.1, read on the forward strand.
AAAATGTTGGTGCTTTTCTGAAGAATGTGTACAACTCTGGGTAACAAAAAATCATGATTATTGTAATAGAACCATCATATCTGAACATGATGACCTATTGTGTTTTTTAATTGCACTTTATCTAAATCAGTTAAAATACATCTGACCTGCAGGTGCCTTCTCTTCAGCAGAAGAGGCCATGACATCTGAGCACAAAGATGTACTGCTGCAATGTGTGTAGTTGTGTGGCCCATGGTTCCCTTACAGCCCTATGCATTAAGTCAATACATATATATTTGGAGTATCTGTGGTCCTCTCCCAACACTCTCATTTTCAAGTATTTGTTATAGTGTATTAGTCTATATCACATTATTGGGTTATAAATGTATTCATATTAATTTAGATTTAACATGAACAAAAAATGAGATATTGATAGGCATTAGTGAATTCTCAAGCACTGTTGGTAGATAGACACTTGTCTGTGTTGGCACAGTGTTCTCAGGTGCCAGTCAGGCAGGCCCAGTCCAAAACAAACCCCTTCAACCCTTTACTGAACCCTCACTGAATCTCTCCTCTGTATCTGAAATCTGAGAGGATAGGTTTAAGCATTTGGATTGGGATTCTCTTAACCCCTCAATTTTCTCCCCGCTGAAAATTGTTTGAACCTATCAAAGCTGGATAACATCAAAACATTCTGGAACAAAGCACAGCCCTTGGCATATAAGATCTGTATGGAGGTAGACACTGAGAACATAGGAGTAGGACAGAGGAGATAAGTTTGGGATTGGGCCACGGTTATGGCCAGCCCTTGCTGTCTCTGCCGGTGTGGTACACAGTGACACCAGCCTCAGTCCGTCTTCCACACCTTGTTGAGAACCTTCACTACCTCCTCATAGATGATGAAGACTATGGCCACGTCCATACACACGCGGCCCAGTCGAGGCACTGTACCCTTATAGAACCTGGGACAGAGAGAAGAGTGATAAAATGTATTAGTAATATAGTACCTTGTATCAATGCATCAACTCGATGATTTGACATTCACATAAATGTATCAAGAGCATAAATAGTGAGTGAATGACATCTGTTGTGTTGACATTGTGATACTCTGATAAAACAGGTGCAACTACAGTATATGTTGAGTGTAAACATCTTAATGTACATGCTCTACTTACGCTGCAGGTCCCTCATTCTTCATGATCTGGACAGCGCAATCCCACGTGCCTTTGTACTTGTGAGCTTCCAGGCCCTGTTAAATGAAAGACATAAATAATAAATTATAATTCATTTTATTTATGAAGCACTTTTCATTGTCAGACCATCTCAAAGTGCGACATGACCCAGAGGACGTTCAGCAAGATATTCTATCTCTAAACAGTAATTAATTGATCAGTGTACAGTAACATAGTAATGTTAAAGATTCAGTAATTTCATGGTTGTTCACTCATTGCTTTTCTGACTGTGAGTTTTGCCAACTCCTCTCAATATCATTTACCCAGACCTACAGGAGATCAGAGCCCTAGAGACCATGAACAAGACTAGTACTAAGACCCCGATTCCCATCAAAACTGTGTATATCATATACAGACTCTGAAAAGAGCATATAGGTATGTATCTACATCCATCGGTCTGTCGTACCTGCAACCTGGTCTTGATCACGTCTAGAGGGGTGTTTCCAAACACACTAACAGCTCCAGCAATAGCTCCAAACAACCCAGTCCACAGAGGGTTAATGGCCTTGTCGGGGTCGTCCCCTAAACAACGGAGAGAGAGATCACAGGCTCTTAAGACCGGAATGTGTTTTTATAAATACTGTAACCTAGATGTGGTGCTGTGAAACAAACACACAATCACAAAGACACACACACACACACCTTTGTACCAGTTCCTTAGGGAGGTCATGACGTAGAAGCGGATGGCCTGGTTGGAGCCTTGTTTGAGGACTGTGGCTGTAAGACCCTGGTAGGTCCCCTTCAAACCTAGTGACGTCAGATATGAAAAAGGTCAAAGAAAGACAATCTAGAGAAAAAAATCCTCTGAGGAACATAACACCATGTCATTGATTGTGAACACCTATGATATTTCAAATACATTAGATCACATCACAAAAGTGGAGTTGATGGGGAATTGAAACTGATCATTCTGATCCATGTTGTAATCATTATGAATGACCAGCAGGGGTCAGTATAAAGCTAATTTACTCATTCTGAGACCCGCCCGTTTCTTACCCTGTGTTCTGACAATCTCCCTCACTCCATGGAAGAATCCCCTGTACTTTGGGTTAGCCGAACACTGATCATGGATGAACTTGACCTGAAATGACAGGGCAATACCAAATAATAATAATAATAATAATAATAATAATAATAATAATAATAATAATAATAATAATAATATGGAAATGTATGTGGATAGTTGAACTTCCACTGCTACCAAAGCTTTTGGAAACAGATTGCTGTTGTATGTCCTCATAGATGTTGTGCTTGTTGACTCTGTGGGCCTACTGTACCTTGACAGTTTCCATGGGGCAGACGACCACTACCGCCTCGGCTACCCCCGCCCCCAGACCACAGAGGAGCCCCCGAGTACTGTCCAGCCTCCCATTCTCATCACGCATCTTATTACTGAGGAACTCAAACACCCCAAACCTGCCAGAGAGAGAGAGACAGAGAGAGAGAGAGAGAGAGAGAGAGGAGATGAGGGATGGTTACAAACGTCAAGGTGTTACTGTGAGGGCCTTTTCTAGATTTGATGTATTGGTAGGTGTGTGTGTGTGTGTGTGTGTGTGTGTGTGTGTGTGTACCTAACAGCTGCTTTGGGGATGGAGCCATAGACCAGTGAGCTTAGGCCCCTGTACAGACCCCTCACCCCATGACCCTGCACCGTCTGCTTCACACAGTCACCTGGAGGAGGGGACAAAGCGAAAGAGAGAGAGAGAATGGAAGAACATGATAGATTGAATCACGGAAGGTGCAGAGTGGGCAGATAAGGGACAGAGGGCAGAGGTTCACTGCTCAACACCACCCCTTCACTGACATTTACAACAGAAGACATAGATTGTTATCATTGCCTTATCATAACAGTTTAATTTGATTGAATTTAACAAGGAAGCTATGATTCATTAATAAGTTAACAATCACAGAGCTAGAGGTCTAGAGTGACATCCTGGCAGGCCTACGGGTGAAGATTTTGTACTGAGTGAGAGACAAACATGTTGTTTCAAAGGGTCTTTGTGCCAAAGTCCAGTGCCTTTAAACACACAGGTGACAGCACCAGTCTGCGGACTGATTGAACCCGCACACGCGCGCACGCACGCACACACACACAGCACATGCACCACACATGCTCCGCACTCACTCTGCACGGCACACTCACACTAAACGCACACACACCCATATTCTCAAATACTAGTGGCTATGAATGACAGGCACTCACAGAATTGTGTGTGTGTGTGTGTGCGCGCGCGTTTAGTGAGCTCAGAGGTTATCAGGAAAGGGCAGTTACAGGGCAGGTGGCGTGGATTCACTGTTCCAATCGACAATTGCACTTTGCACTTAAGACGCCAGGAGCTGTGTGAGCCCCAATGAACTGTTAATAAGCAACCATGTGATCAGGGCACTGTCTTAGGCTGGGACTTTGGATTTATTTAATTAGAAGAAATATCATATACTTAATAAATTGCAGTGTGGTATCTTTACAGGCTTATATAATAATGGAAGACAAAAACGGCAAGCTTTGTATTGTGGTTGTGGAACCGTTGACAGACAGTAGATATCCACCCACCGATGCCTTTGTATCTGGGGGGGTTGGCCTTCTCATCCAGCTGCAGCTGGGTCTTCACATACTCCGTGGGGAAGGTTATACAAATCTCTATGCCTCCTGCTAACCCACCTGGGAAAAAATAGAGAGATAGCTGTTACTAGACTGTCAAAGACCTTTCCTCCCCCGTACACACACGCGCGTGCATGCATGCACCCACAGTTGACAGACCATATATGAAGAGTTCATTTGCAAAAACAGATTTGTGCATTTTGATACATTTTGATAAATCATTTTTTCAATCAAATGTCAACATTAAATATCAATTAAATAAGTTTGATGGTTTTGATTACGTAAAGAAGAGTCTTCTTTATTTATTCAAAACAACCCAACTGTAATTTCATTGATATTTAATGTTGACATTTGATTGAAAAAATGATTTATCAAAATGTATCAAAATGCACATATCTGTTTTTGCAAATAAACTCTTCATATGTCAATCGCAGTTCAGGCAAGTAGACATAACCTGGCACGTGGCATCGACAGGCCCTCCAATTCTGTCGGTGCAGCACTTGTTTTTCTCGTTCATGTACTATCCAGAGCTGTCCGGTTAACCATCTATTCTATAAATGAATAACATATCTGCTGATTAAAAAACTGAAACTAGTTTAATACAAAACCTAAAACTCAAGGTTCGAAATCCTAAATGTTCTCTATCTAATGTGTTTCCAAAACTCTAGATTTGATCAACAGTGTGGAACAGCATGTCCCAAACTTAAGTTGTGTTCGGAATCGCTCCCTATTCACTATATAGTGCACTATACAGTGCATGTACCCTACATTTTCTCCGTTCCCTAGGTAGTTCACTACATGGTGAACCCTATATAGGGAATAGGGAGTGAGGGAAAGAGGGAGCGATTCCGAACACAGCTCTAGTGATTAGAAACGTTGTTGTTCCACCTTAACAGGCAGAGTAACACACATCTGCAGTTCAACAGCAAATAGAAACAAGGCTGCTGATTGGTTAGGCTCTGCTCAGTGTGGTCCTGCCCACAGAATACTCCGTGGCATGCTCTGTTCCAACTCAGGGGGCGTGTGCTCAAACGGCTCACTCACACAGCACTGGTCCCTGGTGCAATCCCTGATTAGTTCAACGCCTAAATCAAACAAACATCAACTTCTGAATCTAAATCAGTGGGAGTGAATGTTCCTGTTGGAATCAGAGGATGGGCATGTGAGAAAACATCCACTGTGTAACTTCTACAACGGCCCTCCGTTGATGCATAGAGCTCACGCTGGCATGCATTGAACACAAGTCACACAGGCCAGTCCCACACAGCAATGGGCTTATATACAAAAACACTCATGCATGCAGGCCTGGTGGCACGTAAGTATCTCGACGTTGCCAGTGGCAGAGAGAGTTATGGACAGAAACAGACACACCCCAAACATTCTTTGGTCAGAAAATGGCTTGAGGGCAGCAAGAGCACCGGGAAATAGAATCATATACCGATATGCAACAAACAAGCCAACAAAGCAGGCAATGCTTGTTTCTTCTCTTCTTTGTCATTTTTCAGGTCAGTATGCAAGTTCTCACAAACCAGGCTTGAAACTTGAATGATGGGTAGTAGCCTAGATACAGTACCTCATTGTTGCTCACTCGCTGCTATTCTGACAGCAATCTTCTTCTTCAATAATCTCTCCATTCCTTCCATCTGATGTTGACTTTACGAATAGAATAGGCCTACTGAACAATGCTGTCAACCTAATTTAAAAGAACATAGTGGTCTTTTCTCAAGATAGTGAGGTACAAGGCGTTAAACTGTGTACCTGGTCCCTCTATTAGGAACCTACTCATTCAGTTTGCCCCTGCCGCTGAGCTTGTGACAGGCAGCTATGTTGTAATCCCACCGGGACACATCCCGCATACCGTACATATGCATAGGGAATATCTGTTCCCTAAAAGTCAGAAGAGAAGTGTGGTCTTTTTGTGCTTTGTCATCGTGGCTCATGGAATCTCACACACACTCACACACACACACACACACACACACACACACACACACACACACACACACCCACACACACACACACACGCGCGCGCACACACACACACACACACAGACACACACACACAGCAGGCCCCAGATTCCTGCAGAGCTCAGATGGGCTCTCAGACTGCATGACTGCGATAAACCAAAACACTGGAACTCCCGAGGCCACGGGAACAGAGCTGCTCAGGATTCCAGTGCTCATATGTGGAGAAGAATCGGCTCCTGTCACAGAAAGACTGGAAAAACAAGCTATAGACACACAAGCATAAGATATTTGTACAATGTTGGCAGGTCCACCAAGTCACTGATAATGTGTCCAATATGATACACTGTCAACAAGAACAGTAATCTACTAAAGGCCTGGGCCTGGGTAACATGGTGCTACTTTATAACAACTGTAATCTCCTAACATTGCCAGAAAAGGTCAGTGAAGAGTAAATGATCATTGAGTAGTCTACAATACAAGGCCAGAGCACGGGTCCATGAACGATCCTCCATGTTAGCACAGGACATTCCATAACAACAATTCCAAACCAGTGTTATCAGATTCCCTCAGGCCCTGTGAAAAATAGCTCCCAAATTCTGTAGCAGATGATGGAATAGGTTACTAAATCTCAAAACTGGGTAACCAAACTCTCTATAAGACACACACACACACACACACACACTATTCCGTGAGGGCCTGTCATAGCCACTGGTGCAGTGCCCGTTCAAAAATGGCTTGCTCGGAACAGGCTATTGCTGCTTGCGGCTTTCTTGAGAACTGCTCATCCAAACAACTTCACACTCTCAACACTGCGCTTCCTTGGGTCTGGAGCAATACACCTGCTGAATTTCCAGAGAAAATCAAAATACAGACAGACATACAGAGAGCATTCCATCATAGTATGATACTATGATCACACTTCACATGTCTGAGGGGAGGGGCCTTGAGGTCCATCATGTGACTTGTTACTATCTGATATGAGGGCTAAATGTGTTCTCCTCACCCCATCTAGACAAAGGGCAATTTTATAGTGATATGTTCACCTTGAGTAGAGGGGAGAGATATGTTTTAGAGGGGGTCTGTTTGCAGACAGATGTTCTCTCAGTTGGAGCGAACACAGTTCTCACAGATAAATACAATAAATACTGCCGTAGGCTACATTAATTGCCATTAATCTTGTGTTTCTCATGCATGCAGTGGGCTATACACACCAACACCCACGACAGCCCAAAACGCCTCATAAAAATTTGCACAACTCAGGAAGACAGGATTGCCCTGAGGCGGTGGGAGGATAGTATGGGGACGTTATTGTCACATAACCGCCAGTCCCTCCCCCATCCAGTCACAGAAAAGAGGCAGGCCCGTAGCCAGGGGGGGGTCGGGTGGATCGAACGACCCCCCCCCCTCACGACCAAAGGTCCAGAATTTAAGACCAAAGGTTCAGAATACGGTCCACTTTTGGGGAAAAACGAACCCCCGCTCCACAAGGCTGGCTACGGGCCTGAGAGGCTATCGCATGCCAAATCACATCGGATACTTGCCTCAGTCAGTGATATTGGTGATGCTGGATACCTGGCAAGAATGTCAAATTCATGTTGCTGGATCCCACGAGTTACGACATAAATGCAAAATAATTCGGACAAACTTTGAGAAATGAGAAGCACAGTCTGTGTACAAATCAACGTTGATCTCTACCCTAGAGAATGTAGGCGTGTAGAAAAGCCCTGCTACAATGTTACAGTTTTTCAAAGGCAGACAGGACTGAGTTCCATTCTGCAACATAACAGTTGTTATAATTAATTGTAGCCTACAGATGTTGGTGGGCTACTGACATGTCACCGCAGGAGGAGGAGCAGCCTACAGCTTGCTGTACCCGGACAAAATGATCATAAAACTGGCTACATACCTGCAAGGATAGCTTTGCCTGGGTGGGTTAGTTTGGCTTTTCCTGCTGGAGCTGCGGCTGCCAAACACTGCGGTCTGTGAAATGGGCTCACAAAAGTACGATTCTCTGACATATTTACAGGGCCCGCACAAAAACAACAAAAATCTAGAAATGTGTGGAGGTAGACTCGATCACCGCCCGCCTGGCCGTCAGTCCTGCACCTCTGCGCACGGATCACTATGCGATCACGGTGATCAAGGCGATTTGAAGCATTGGACTTGGCACAGTTCAAAAGCTTATTTGCCTCTGCACTTTGACAGGCGAACTTTCCCCACTCTCGCAGATGCCATCTCTCACACCCACAGTGGCCAGTGTTTTTTCAGGGCGGGGCGCATGATTTTTTTTGTCTTCCGCGTAAAGCGCCATGTTTTTCACAGCAGCCTATCATGTACTCTCACGTTTTAAGGTGGAACGGAGCAGGCTTAATGGTGCGTTCGTTTATAACTGGGAGGTGGTAAATTGCGACTTGCTACTAGGAATGATTAAATAAAACACCTCATGAACTCGCACTTCCTCGTCGCAAATTCGGATGTTTCTCAGCCCCCATTTGCTCGAATGCACTAGATATAACTAGGTAACTGTGATATAATGGTATATAGATATAACTACTGTAGGTAACTGTGATATAATGGTATATAGATATAACTACTGTAGGTAACTGTGATATAATGGTATATAGATATAACTAGGTAACTGTGATATAATGGTATATAGATATAACTAGGTAACTGTGATATAATGGTATATAGCTCGAATGCACACAGGTCGGAGGTAGGTATTTTGCCACTTGCGACTTGCCACCTCCGACCACAAACGAACGCACCATAATCATAATTCTGAGCCGGTGTTCCGAAAAGTTGGCCTAAGTACCTCCTCAAGATGATCTACCACACATGATATGGGTAGCGCATATCCTGTCAGGTAGGACATGTCTATCAGAATGTCCTATGACCCATTTGATTGCGTGTAAACGTCGATATTTCCTACCTGACAGGATACCAATGAATTTAGACACAATAATAGGTAATTCTGATAATTCTCTGACAGGATACGCCATGGTTTAAGCACAATATAATGGGTAGTAGGGCATTCTGATGGACATTTCCTATTTGAATGTCTATCAAGAATGCCCTATATTGTGCTTAAATCATGGGTAGCCTGTCAGAGAGCAAATGTCTATCAGAATGCCCTATGACCCATTATTGTGCTTAATTCATGGGTATCCTAGCGCATCAGACAACATTGCCTGCAGTAGCCTACGCGCTACCCATGAATTAAAATGGATTGTAGGACATTCTGATAGACATTTCCTACCTGACAGGATGTGCTACCCATGAATTAAACTTTAAGATTGAAATTAAATCCAAGCCACGGTATAAACAAAGCCTAATATAATGGGTGATAGATAGGTCATCCTGAGGAGGTAGGCCAACTTTTCAGAACACCTGTTTATGAATTCAAATTTTATTTGACCTGCAAATTTTTTTTTTTTTTTTACTTATGAGTCTTTTAGATAACCTAAATTATAATAATTTGCATTTTATGAGAGCATGAAATCAAATGTATTGCATAGTTACCATATTATGGCAACCCCAGGGAAAGGGATGACCACAATACCCTCAAAACAAAGAGACCAGGGAGCTAGCGATAGCAGGCAGTGGATCGGCCCTTTCATGAAATACTTTGCAATAATACATCAAAGAATCGACATGAGGCAGTGAGCTGCCCTTCTCTCTGGAGCCCTTCTGGCTTGTATTTTAAATAGTGCTTGGCCCTGACTGATTTCTCAATGGATTGTCCAGGTGCAAGCACCCCCAGCAGTTCTTCACACAGAAGTCTAGAACTCTGTAGACAACATTCCTCCAACCCAAGTACAAGGAAATAGCTCTACACACAGATGTTTATATCTGTAGACAACATTCCTCCAACCCAAGTACAAGGAAACAGCTCTACACACAGATGTTTATATCTGTAGACAACATTCCTCCAACCCAAGTACAAGGAAACAGCTCTACACACAGAAGTTTAGCTCTGTAGACAATATTCCTCCAACCCAGGTACAAGGAAACAGCCCTACACACAACAGTCTACAGTAGAACTCTGTAGACACATTCCTCCAACCCAGGCCGCAATCATCAGACTAAATCAGTGCAGAGCGCACCTACTATCTAGTGTAATTGTTAGTAACTTAGTCAAGCGTTAGCTGGCCAATGTTCGTTGAGCTCACACTGTTGAATATCCCGCAATCATTTTGTAGAAAGTTACAAAATGATTGCTAGCTGACCTACATTTCTTTTCATAGGGGTCAAACACCCAGTCCCAGCAGAAAGCACCTACAGCAAAGGCTGGAAAAGCTGCCAGTAAGAAAAAGGTGCGTCACTGATAACACACATAACACATTCTCATTCTGTGATAGCGTTAATTTAGCATGAAAGCTACAAATTGTGTTTACAGTCTTTGGGAATTAAACTCATCAACATGGTTATTATTTCCCAGTATGAGGAAGACTGGACAGAGATGGGTGAAGGCGGAGATGAGTGGATGCAGGGGAAGGCGCTGATCAAGCCTCCTGACCAGCTGGATCTCACCCAGGCGGTAAGGGCCTGACAGCGGGACTCCAGCAGCAATGGTTTTCCACCCGAGTACGGAATCAATTCAGTCAGATCATCCTAGCAGTGTCTGCAAAGCACATGCTGGGACGCAGGCAGGTAGTAAGATATGGATTTGAGGCCTAACTTTATGATAACAGTAATAGGCATTAGATAAGTAGCAAACCTTTAATGTATTCAGATGTTTCATGAAGTGCTCAAATATTTTATACGTAGGCTATCTTTACCCACCTTGCCAGGAACTGAAAGAAGAGTTCACATGGATCCTGACTGCCAACAACCCACATGACCCACAGAATATTATCTGTTACAGCTTCAAAGTAAAGCACTGCAGTGACCTCCATCTCACCTTCTATCTTTTACTCTCTTTTTAAGATACTCACTGGTTCAAAAGACAAATACATTTTCATTCAAAATGCACAGGTGATAGGCTACAGAGCATCTTAGCCCCTAGATTGATATTATTAATCATAACCTTTGACCTGTGTGACAGTGCTTGTGTGGGAGCATAGCCTACATTAGCCTGGATTTCATGGGGGTTGTGGGGAGTAGCCTATTGTGTATCTGTGTGAAGCATAATAATAGGCTACAAGAAAATGCCTGTAACAGATTATTAGGCTACAGCATGTGTTCCTACTACGTGGCAATAAATACAATCTCATAACTTATAGTGCAAAACTATTTTATTGAATGACTACCATAACCAAAAATGTATGATCATCCAAAGTCATCATATAGGCTACTCTAATATTTAGTGAAGTATTGTCTATTGTAATATATTGAGCAGCTGAGGGGAGGTGGATCCTCCATGAAGCAGCAGCAGAAGCTCAGGGTTCTCAGGACTCGAAGGAAGAAGCCGCCAGCCGGTTAGGTGAAGTGCATAGGGCAGGCAATTAAGTTTAGCCAGAACTATCAAAAGAACAGCTGGATGTAATGTTAGAGTTGAAAATATTTGAAGTATAGCCTATTCAAATAGGATATACTATTAGAATAGAGAGTCTATTTTCTGTGTATTTTTTTTTGCATGTTTATTTAAACAGATTAGCCTCGATTTCATTTTGAACAATGCAATAGTTGATTGACAGTGATGTTTTTTCAATGTTTTTGATTTATTGTTCAAGTCTGTTACTCTAATCTGCTATTGTTTAGTAAGACCTGAGGGGAGTATCTTAGAGATCGGCGCGATCTGTACCCTTTTAAGACACTTAAGTTATGAGAACAAACCCAGCAGTTGTCCTTTGTGGTGATCTTTGCAATAGGCCTAGAATTCAGTTGCCAGTATAGGCTATTTCTAAAATGACTTTTATACGGAAGGGGATGTAGCTCAGTGGTAGAGCGCATGCTTTGCATGTATGAGGCCCCGGGTTCAATCCCCGGCATCTCCAATTCACTGTTTTATGCGGTCCATCGTAGAAAATAATCAATCATTACAAAATACTGTAACTGATCAAGCTGTACGATATTACAAAATAGCTGTTTATGACCACTGGAGCTGTATGATCTATTAATACATCCATGTGTATGATGGAGGAGCGCTGCTGCACGATCCGTGAACCTCGACTCGGAATTAGACTGCTGCTGTCAACTGCGCATGCGCACTCTGTCTCCTGCTGCTGTCAACTGCGCATGCGCACTCTGTCTCCTTCACTGTGCCCTATCTGCCCCACGCAAAGAAGGCTAGTTTGTGTGTGACGAGGAAAGAACACTTTGCAGATCCACTCTCCTCGCCTGAAAATCGGTATGGACAATTCAACAAAACTAGTTACTAGTTACTACGTATGATAGGTATCTAAACAATGCACTTGCTTATTTGCTAGAGCACCGGCTAGCTAGCTAAGCTACACTAGCATAGCACTAGCTAGCTAACGTCTATGAGGCATCACGTTAGCTAAAAGTTAGCAAGCTAACCACTGCATCGAGCAATCCGGGAATAGTAGTCAGCAGCACTGATTGACGATGTGATTAGGTTTGTTTAATTAAGTTATCTACGCTAGCACAAGGCTAGCATAAAGGTTGCTCTATGCTAGCTGGCTTCAAGCATTAGATCACAGCTGGCTTGCATCGACTGCATTATTCTATTCATTATTCACTAGTCTCTCTTACTTGAGATGCTGTGTTCATCCGTTTGCCAGCAACTAAAGTCATACTGAATTTAGTGAGTTCACCGTTAGTCATTTCACTGTTAGCCAGCTAGCTATGTTGCAGATGGGGTTTAGCCACCACTTTGGTTTAGCATGCTAGCACCCAACCTGTCCCAGCTGCTGTCCTCTTTGTCTAATATGTCCTCTTTGTCTCATATGACCAGTGAACACAATATGATGGTTAGCCCGATGAACCCCCCATTAGCTAGCTGGTTTATTATAGAAATAGGCAGCTGTAGCTCTAGATCTGTGGCATTTAATGTTATGTATTTAATATGTATAATCAAAATGTTGTCATTTAGTCAATCAAAGAGGAGTCATTAGGTTGATTAGCAAGCTACCTAGCTAAATATCTATCCCAGATTTGAGACAGTTGCCTAGTCCCAATGTGGGGCTAGGTGGTTCATCCACTAGGGATTCTTCCTAGTCTGAAACCAGGCATAGACTGAACTGTGGCATTACTAGTAGCTCATGGTTTTAGATCAGTTCAGTAAAAAGCTGTCATTGGAACATGGTTTGAACTAAGTGAAGAACCAGACATTATTTTGCCAGAACTTGTTCACAGCCAGTAACCTCTAACTAAAGCACAACTTGTTCCAACTGCTTGTGTTGTTGCAAACTCTGATTAAGGTCAGTGAATTAAAGCTAATGTGCTAATCCAGTGCTCCAGCTGCTGAGATGTGTGCAGGTGTATGTCATCCTACTGGTTTAAATGCAGTAGTAGCAGCCCGGCTGCTAGCGTGCCTGGCACAGATGGAACAATCTGTTCCCTTCAGATGAGCTCACCATCAAACCAGTCACATGACTGTTGATGGGACCTAACCCAACCTCCATGCACGGTGGTTGACTTGGATACAATGACGCCGCTTAGAGAGGGCCATGGCATAAGCCTAATCCTCGGAACAGTCTAGAATAGCAGGGGAAAATGTACATCTTTATATGATTCTAACTATCATCTCCAACAACCTTGGTGTGTAAAGCATTGATAAGAATTCAGAAGCATCAATCAATCAAAGCTTTATTTGTATAGCGCATTTCATACCCAGAGGCAACACAATGCGCTTTACAGAGAACAAGGGAGGAGGGCATACGACCCACTCTCTACATATTCCAGAGGGAAGCAAAAACCAGTATCACCCGGGGGCCAGATAAGTGAGCTGTAAAAATTCTTCCCTGACCCCCATGTGGGCTTCACTGCTATAGTGCTATATTCATCTCATGGAACAATCCTCTGATCTAGCATTGGTACCTGAACAACAGTAGCTAAGTTGAGCATGATGTTGAGCATGATGTTGAGCATGATGTTGTGTTGAGCATGATGTTGACCAGTTGTGCTTTTCCTGTTCTCTCAGGCGTGATGGCTGTCCCTCCTTCATACGCAGACCTGGGCAAGGCTGCCAAGGACATCTTCAGCAAGGGCTATGGTTAGTAGTGGGCCATAATTCAGCTCAGATGTAGCCAAGCTCACCTACAGTTTTGACATTGTGGAACATTTCATGTGCTGTATTATGCGCACAATAATATATGCTTTTGTCTGTGCCAGGCTTTGGTGTTGTGAAGCTGGACCTGAAAACCAAGTCACAGAGTGGAGTGGTGAGTGTTTTTTCACCGTCCTAATCTCTCTCTGCACCCCCCTCCCCCGTTTGCTCCCTCCCTCTCTGCCCACACCCTGTCCAGGCTGCCCTCTGTTCTCTCTCCCTCTCCTCCTCTCTCTCTCTCTCTCTCTCTCTCTCTCTCTCTCTCTCTCCCTGGCTCTACCCCCAATCCCATGCTTTGTAATATTCACGCTCCTTAACCCCTGTCATTTTGGGCTTTAAGGTTTGCAGGTGGATAGGTGGAAGTCATTGGCTCTGCTCGGCTCTGTGCTTCACAATGTAGAGAGACATGGCGGTGCGCGTGCGTGTGTGTGTCTGTGCGTGTGTGTGTGCGCGCGCATGGCTTGTCTCTCTCTTATCTGCCTCTCCTAACCCCTGGCTCTGTCTCCATGCTGCTGCCCCCTGGACTGCTCTCTCTGGTTTAGATGGTAAGACTTGGTCCAAGAGCCAACATCTCAATGTGTCTGCTTGGGAGATGCAAGCAGTCTTTTCCTATTCATTCCTATACAGTTACATTCATCTTCTTTACAGTTACATTCATTTATTGTTTCATTGCAGCCTTCATTTAAATGATTTCAGCCTCAGTGATTCAGTTGCCTATTGATCCATTCTTTTTTCCATTCTGTTCCTGTCCGGCTGATTTCACCACTGTTCCAGCCACTCTCTGCCTGCTGCGTAGCACACTATTTGTTGTCTTTATATCTTTCAAACCCTCTATCATCATTAGGGCTGCCCCCTGAAAGTCGACGAGTCGAATCATCAGTCGAGACCGAGATTCTGAGACTGAGATTCTTGAAGTCGAGCTGTCGTTTTTCACTGTCAAGATGCGCTGTAGCATCAAGATCCATGTAGCTATTTGTTGTGTAGTAAAAGGAGACTTAAAACTGATATAGAAGAGGGAAGAAGGCAGGGAATCCTTCTCCCCTCCGCTGTGCGCCTAACCTACTGTGCATCAGCAGTCACATGCATTTCCCAAATGGAATATCACAAAACAAAAATGCTTTCCTAGATCAATCTTCTTGTATTAACTAATGTCTATGTATTTTTTCCCATAGACATATTGAGCTCTGACGTCTGTGAAAATGCTTCTTAATCCATAATTTTGCGTAAATAACGTTAGACATATGGGGGGAAAAAGGAGGAACGAATCGTCAAATCTCTGGTTTGAATAGGCGAATCTGATTCGACTCCGAAGATTCAGTCGGGGACAGCCCTAATCATCATCTAACCATTTCATTTTTTCTTTGACATTTTTTGTCTTTCTTTTGTTTTTATGCACAGTTACAGTATTGTTTTGTGTTGCACCATTTACAGAAGCAGCAGGTCACCGTGCTGTCTAACTAAAAGCCTTGCACCTCTCTGTCCAGCCGTTGTATTTTTCGACCCATCACCCCCACTTTCCTCCAGCTCTGCTGTAACCATTTCCTTTAAATTATTTTTCTCTCTCTCCTCACGTTGTTCATTGCTCATTTACTGTGATTTCTTCTGCAGCACAAATGTCTTTAAGAAAATCTCTTCTTTCAATCCTTTTCTCAACGATATTATTTCAGGCACTCTCTCACCCTCTCTTCTCAAACTCATCCCATCTGACACACACTCTAACCCACTCATGTCTCCCATTCTCACACACTCTCTCCTTCTCTTTCTCTCCCTCTCTCGTTCACTGACTCACTGTCTCTGACTCACTCTCTCCGAATCACTCTCTCCCCGGTAGGAGTTCAAGACATCTGGCTCCAATAACACAGACACGGGGAAGTCCGCAGGCAACCTGGAGACCAAGTACAAGATGAAGGAGCTGGGCCTCACCTTCAACCAGAAGTGGAACACGGACAACACCCTGGGCACTGAGGTCACCGTGGAGGACCAGGTGGGTTCCCCCGTCTACAGGCGTTTTCAGGGTGGCTGCTACACAGGCAGCTTGGTTAGTAGGTTGCTGCCACTTGCTGCTCTGACTGTGTCACCTCCCTCCTCAGCTGGCCCAGGGTCTGAAGGTGGCCCTGGACACGTCCTTTGTACCAAACACAGGGTGAGTCAGAAGAACATCTTCATCTTTCAACTTTGTTTTCCAATTACAGCTCTTCACAAGAATTATGAGCACGTCTTCACATAAGCCCTTTACAGACATAGTTCCCTGTTCATTACTGTGATATCCTTCCCAGGACCACTAGGGCGCATTGTGTTGCTTCTGGGTATGAAATGCGCTATACAAATAAAGCTTTGATTGATAGGGATTTTCGCCGTTCACACATGAGCTACATGCAGGGTTGTTCCCACGTTGCACCTTTACATGCATGCCGTGGCAATCCTTCCTCCTTAGCAAGAAGAGCGGCAAGCTGAAGACCGGCTACAAGCGGGACTACATCAACCTGGGCAGCGACATCGACTTCGAGGGCCCCATCATCCATGCGGCGGCCGTGCTGGGATACGAGGGCTGGCTGGCCGGCTACCAGATGGCCTTCGACACAGCCAAGTCCAAACTGACCCAGAATAACTTTGCCCTGGGATACAAGGCCGGAGACTTCCAGCTCCACACCAACGTGTGAGTACCACAGAGGAGAAGTGATCGGTAGCGGACGTCAGCGGATATCCCCGCCGTTACCGACACGGTAGCGTTGTGTGGTTGTTCTGGGGCGGTCTCGTCTCAAACCTGTCCTCTCTCTCTCTCTCTCTCTCTCTCTCTCTCCCCCCCCCCCCTCTCCTGTTTCAGTAACGACGGGACTGAGTTTGGGGGGTCCATCTACCAGAAGGTGAACGACGAGCTGGAGACGGCCGTCACCCTGGCCTGGACGGCCGGCAGCAACAACACTCGCTTCGGCATAGCTGCCAAGTACCAGCTAGACAAGGACGCCTCCCTGTCTGTGAGTACACCGCTCTGACCCGGGACATACCAGGGCTCTTGGTGGATGAGTGAGGCCTACGCTGTTTCTGAACTGTGTGTTGTCGCCCCCTGCAGGCCAAAGTGAACAACGCCAGCCTGATTGGTGTAGGCTACACCCAGAGCCTCAGGCCAGGTAAGCGACCACCTGGACTTTTTTTAATGTGTCCCATAACCAGCTGTTTCTCTAACCAGCCATTCTTTGAAGAGAAAGACACGTGAAGTGTTGTGTTAAGCCAGCGATCCGTATGTACCCCATCCATTTGTCTTAACTCACGTTTTGTGTTTCCTAACTCTTCTGAGCTGTTGCCCTCCTGCCTCTGCCTGTGTTCTCCCTGTGTAGGTGTCAAGGTCACTCTCTCAGCACTCGTCGATGGCAAGAACTTCAACACCGGCGGACACAAAGTGGGGATGGGCTTTGAGCTGGAGGCGTAAGAGAAGACCCAACAACCAAGAGAGAAGCCTAGAACCCTACCCTACCCCCCCCCCCCCATCCCACACACACACACACACACACACTACACTACACTCTGTCAAGTCCACCCATGTTGATGTAGCTTCTCTTCCCTTGCCCTCCTCATTCAGACACACACAGTCACTCCCTTATGCACTCTCACACTGAACCGTCTGGGCAGTCGTAGGCAAACCAGAGGCCCCTGCGTGTGACTGTGCATAAGGACTAAAGCAGTAAGATTACGAGAGTGAATACTCGAGAGGGAGACCTGTTGTTACTTTTATTGTCTAGGCCGCCTGGCTCCGCCCATAGACGCCATACCTCCTGGTGATCACCATCAGGCATCATTCAGAAAGGGAGAGGTGGAATCTGAGAAGGGAATAGGCAAGAATTGAAGATCGCAGTATCATGACCCCCTTAGCTGACAATGTTCCCGCCAGGTGTAGTTTCCTCTTGACCGCTCGCCGAAGTGGCGCTATTTATCGTGTGATGTGTAGGTCTAGGCTCAAGTAGTACTTGTTGAACGTGTACCTCATTTATGCATCTGTATTCCGTTATTTCCTCCTGAACGCATGTCTGAATGAAGCCCTGGATGCAGAACTGAACAGCCAGTGTATGCAAAAGGAGATGTTTGGGAGCTGGTTTGCTTGGCTAAAAAAAGAGTGCTCTGTCTGTTTTGTATTGGTTTCAGTATTTTTTTGTTTGTTTGCTTGTGGTCAATTGTAGGCACTGGTTGCAATTGATATTCAGTGTTTTGATGTACATGTACAACTTCAAGTGTACTTTTCACATGTGAGCAAAACATTGACTTAATAGTGGGGCTACAAATAGCCCGTAGGAAGTTATTAGGAAGCTAAATAGTTCACCACAGCTACCAATAGCTGTCTCTGCACTGAATGAGAGAAAGTGTCTGATCGAGATTCATATTGGAGAAAAAGTTACAAGCAAGGAAAGTTAAGACAGAACGTCGTCGTGTTGATGTAGCTTTACTGTGCACTTAAGAGAGTCGCTCCCTGGAATCTAGGTCCAAACATCGTTAAATGGTTTCCTCCCCTCGTTTCCTTTCCTTTGACACCACTCCTCTGTAGATGACAGCAGGTAGATGAAAGTAATATACTGGAATCTTCCCGTAGGTTAGTTTAGGTGACATTTCCACCATGTTGCTTTCACCTATCCAGTGTTTTTGGAAGAGTGATAACTTCTGAGAGGATAAATGTATTAGATATTTCCTACAGTTGTTGAGCTGCTCCCATTGCTGTTACTGGTCCCCGTCAGTCCTCTCAGTTTACGAGTTCTCAATGATGACGCTCACGCAGTCATAAACACGATGGGGTTGCGTAAGAGGCCGTTGTGGAACACACGACTGTCCCTCGTTCCTTTTCACTTATGCATCAGTTTGTGTTTTATTTCTCTCCATTGTTTATGAAAGCTATTTCTGTTGTGCATTTGGACACAGTACCTCATTTTTTTTCCAACTACCAATAACAGAATTCTAATAAAAACACAATGTCTTGATTATGGTGTATTGTCTCTGCTTTCCTCAAGTCAAAAACGATACATTTAGTGGACAATGTGTATGCAATGAGTAGGGGAAAAAGTACTCGTACAATTAATATTTTTGCTCTCTTTATTTATAAACTATATCCAATGCACACACTTCTTATTCTGTATAAAAAGCCCACCTCGACACATGAGTAGAGAAGATTTAGCCTCAGGAATTCTGTCCCGAAATGATCAGTGAGAGAAATTCCCCTTATTGCTCCTTACAGTCATGAATCCCCACCATCATACATGAACACAACCCTATGATTTCCAAAGGGGTGGTCCGCTCTCTGCCAATTTAACATTAGCATAGACGCTCTGTCCTCCCTCGGATCTCTCTGGCTTCAGATCAGACTGGCCACAAAAGGAGCCCAGCAACAGTGAGGAGCCATAGCTCAGAAAAGTGTGGTTACTCACTGGCCCAACCGTCCCGTCTTCTGCCGGGAGCTGCCTTTCTCATACATCAAAGGTCTCATTGAGGGGTTCACAGCAGGTTGACCTTAGCCACCACCTGCTTGCAGCCTGTCCGGGCATACTCACGTCCCCCTACCAAGGGGTAGTATTCGATCTCCCCCGCCAGACGCTCAATGTTGGTATGGTCTGGATAGAACCCCTCCCGGGACATCTCGTCCTGGAAACACTCCATCACATGACCTTTCTCCAACAGCTCCAAAGGTAAGAGGTCAGTCTCCGCCCATATTGGATGGAGCTTCTCCAGGGTGTTGCGCAATACTGGGGACAATTCTTTTACCAGGCTACTATAGCGCCTAGCTGCAGTTGTCATAGAGACACTTGAGGAGTTGTGAAGCAGATGTTTGGTGATGTGGGCGTGGCCCAGGTTACTAAGGAACACATAGATGGCGTTCAGAAACTCGTTGGAGTGCTGCGTGATCACCAGGCCCCTCAGGACGTCGAGTATTTCACTGTGCATGTGCTCGGCCTCGTCGAAGATGAACATCGGGATAATCTCGTCCTCTTCGGCGCGCGCCATGGTCTCCGTGATCAGAATGGACAGGGAGCGGGCGCAGCGCCACGCGTCGGCCTCCAGGGGGCAGTGGTGCAGGACGTAGTACTGGAGCACCATTGGCTCCCCCACCACCGAGCGGAAGTGTCCGGCCAGGAGGCGGCCCACGTGGCTCTTCCCCACCCCGCTGGGGCCATGCAGGGAGAGGACCAGGGGCTTACTGTGGACGTAGGTGGTCAGGTAGTCCGTCAGGTGGGCCAGCAGGGCCTCCACTGCCCCCTGTTGGCCAAACACCTCCCTTCCCAGAGTCTTCTCCAGTCCCTCCATGTCATATCTGAGAATGTGGTCGTCTAGGTTCTCTATGGCGTTGTACACCTGGGGAGGCAGGGATGTGTTGGAGGGGGGGGGAGATTAGACAATTGACTACTGACTCAGTAATATTCACTACTTCACCAATCCACCACTACGCCGTACCTGCAGGAAGACGATGGAGCAGAGCAGGTAGAGGCAGTTCTTGGCCCGGCTGCATTCCTGTTTGGGCGGCGCCCTGCAGCCTACTCCACTGGGAAACATCACCCGGGATCTTCTCTTCTTCTTCCTCTTCTTCTGGAAAACACCGGATGTGGGCAGGGAAGAGAGCGTCAGGGGATCGAAGGTGAAGATTTTGGGGCTGGTGCGAGTAGGGGCTCCAGTGAGGGACAGGCCAGCCCCCATCCCCCCGAACCCTGCTCCTGCCGACTCCAGGCGGCGCTTCTTGATGGCCTGGTACTTCTGTCTGATCCGTATGACGGCACGCACCGAGGAGGAGAACTGGGAGAAACTGAGAGAATCGGACTTGCTCTCTTCAGCTTCCTCTGGGTCTTCGTCCACATCCTCCTCTGTCTGGGATCCTGATAATCTATCAAAGATGTCCTGGTCGCCCATCTGAGAGAGAGAGAGAGAGAGGTAGAGAGAGAGAGGGGGGGGGGGGGTATTACAGGCAGAGTAATATGACGTGTGAAAAAGGAAGCTGGAAACCCACATACATTTGTTAATGATGTTACACACTAGTAATCCTGTCTCAACTTCCTGTGCGTATGCATGGTGTCAGTAACACTGCTCTCCGTCCTGCTCACAACCTCTCATGCGAGTGAGATTGAAATCTTGCCTATACGGGTAGAGAGGCATCTCATTACCATTGCATAGACCACTTCCATTCAGGTTTCAGTAGTCGCCAGTCCAGTCTTGTTAATTAACTAGTCAGACCACTCATAGATTTGGCCTTTTTTTTATTGCTATATTGTTTTTATCCTATTATTCTGTTGTTGCTGTGAGGTTGAGGAGCCAGAACCTAAGAGTTTTACTCCCTTGTACCTGCACAATGGATGTTACAATAAATGAATCTGAATCAGTCCCCTACAGAATGAGAATATGAGCATTATGGAATCTTAAATCTACAATAGAGAAATTGATATAGTCTAAAATGAAATTCTTCCACACTATGTGTGTGTTGTGAGGTAATTTCCTCACATTGGACGGAAAAACTCAGAAACATCTGTGAGAAACTCTGTGAGAGACTTTTAAAACTTTGATGAGGTGCAATACAGTAGCCTATATTTTCAATGATCTATACCACAATATTGTCTGTACACTGTAAGCCCCTATGCTACACATTTCATTTACAAGACCATGAGAAAACTATTTACCATTCCCCGAGGCAGGGAATGTCCAAAATCGTTCAGCCAAGCCCAATCTCTAAACACAGAAGAACTAAGAAGAAGCCACGCTTCTCAAATGTCAGGTCCTCTGTCTTAACAACAAACGATAGAGCCCTCTTACTGTATTTCAGTATCCCAAAACAAAAAGACAACTGATGCATTAATCTTTGAAAAAGTATAGTTGTGTGAGCTCCAAAAGACTCATGTGGGGCTTGTGTTATTTCAGAGAGATGCTCTTGCTGAAACAGGAACAGGCAGACTCTTAGAATAACTCAATAACTCGCAGTAAGGCCCCGTTATTAAACAACCTGTTATCATGCATGGTTAAAGCTACAGAGGCTCCCACCCACCTCCAGCTCCAAGTTAGTGTCCAAGTTTGATAAGTAAAGGGGTTTCTGTGTGGGAATGTGTTTCATCTGCAGTCTTGCAGTGTGTGCGTGCGTGCGTGTGCGGATGTTCCCTGGCGCGAAGTTAGCTGTAGTTGTGGTTTTAGCCCTTTGTTGCCTGCAGGCAGGATCAGATACAAGCAGATAGGGTTATGTAAAGGGGATATCACTGAGAAACCTTCCTCCCAGTTCATGAAAAGTCGAGAGGCGAGCAGCATTCCAGACATTCTAGAGCCTTTCCCTAGAATCCATCTCCTTCCTGGAGCCCTCTACTCTTTGCTGACTCCATTTCCTTCCTGATGTTCTCTGCTCTTGCTTCAATACTCATGCACCAGTTACACACATTTAGACAGACAGATGGATACACAGACACACACATACAAACACACACACACACTTGTGCGCACTACCCCTCCCTTCCCAGCAAACACACAACGTCAGGGAGACGTTCAGATCATGTCTTAATAACGTCCGTCGGTCCAGAACCCCATTTGTACGTCTGCTGGACCCCTCAATATTCAAACGTCTGGCTTGGACCCCTCTAAGACATATGTGGACATGCAGAACAGGTTAAATATCTGAACGTCTAAAAAAAAACTTTCATTCTGGCTCCTAATTGGATGTCTTTGGACGTCCGAAAAAGACAAAAAAGACATCTAAAAGACGTGTCTTTGCTCAGTGGGTTACCCTCCCTGTTCTTTGAATGGAGAGAATGATGAACACTGGCCAGAACACACGGCTGCACGCATCACTGTGAACTGTATGCAAAGAAAAAAAAGAGAAGTGGCAAGGAGAAAGGGAAGGGAAGAGGAATGGAGAAATGCAGGAAAACCAGCTTACCTTGGCTGCATGTAATATTTAAGCTTCAAGACTGACAGCTTCTCTAGGCTCGGTCCATGGTTTCTACATGAAGAGAAGAAAAAGAGAGAGAGGGAGAGAGAGAGAGAGCTTTCAGAGCAACTGGTGCTGAAAACCCCTCCTATCTCCCTTCCCATTCCCGCACGCTTGACATGCAAACTCCTCCTCCTTCCTCTTTGTCTCTCACATTGACACACTTTAAACCCCTCTTTTTTGCTTAATGTCTTACATTTTCTTCATGCTGTATGACTCCACACCACATCCTTATTATGGTCAAATAAAGGTCACATAAAGTGTGTCTGACTTTACAAAATACTTTCTAGTTAGACCCTGTTTGAGCAGTGAGGTGTGAGTTTGCATATTCTATGAATCATTTGCCTCTGACAATATGAAGATGAACAGCAAAGTCACATACTCACTTGGACGTGGAGTGTGACACCTCAAACGATATCTACGTGAAAGAAACACCAGGTGTTGGTGACATCATCTTTGTCTTGGAACTGCATACTGTGATAACTTCTGTAGAACTGATATTAGAGGTGTAGTCTATGGTTTGAAAAGAGTGTCCTTTGTGTGAATGCCTGAGCAGACAATCATTTAGTCCATTTAGTCCTAGGATGACTGCTCGGTTAGGTCAATTGATCAGCCCCTCACCTTTTTTGGCATTTGCCAATTGCTGTCGCCTATATATAGCCTACCATGCTGAAAAGTTGTATTCAGGGCTGAAGATGGTCTAATATGACCGAAACGTTCCTCCTTTTTTTGTGTCCATCTCCACATTAAATCACTTTTATTTGCATCCTGAGTGCCTCCTCCTTTTCCTCCTATTGTTCCATCAGCGCATTTTGGCCCACGCGCCTGACCGACGTCTGTAGCCTTATTTTAAGAGCGCAAACTTTTCCTTTAGTTTGACTATCCAATGAAAGTAAGAATAGCAATACATAAATGTCAACCAGTATAGTAAAGTGCCAGGACATCCTGTCTGTGTTATTTGTATAGGCATAGCCTACTTGATGCGCATCTGGCAGAAATAACAAACTTAACATTCATGTTTGCAATGCATTCAATGTTTTCAAAGCATGTATTACCTGCTGTCCTGAGTCCTAAGTGCCCCAGTGAGCTGCTATTTGGAGATCAGCAGGTTGTATATGCTTCCTCAAAACAGGAAGTTATAAGCGCGTAGAAATATTTGTGACGACAATATTGGTGTGGGTGAGTAGACTGCTTCACAGTCATTCAGTGTGTCCATCTGTTAATGTGGAAAAAGCATTTGTGCAAAATGCACGATGTCCAAGATGAACGCATGTCATGATGAAAAGTCACCGCGGTGAATCCTCAATTGGCTCTCTCTGACTCACCCCTTCTGCTGATCACGTATTTACATTCCATAGCAGATGAGGAACTGGATCGCAAGTAATGTTTACACCATTAACTCACCAAAGGCTATACATCCTAAAATACATCTGAGGAGAAAGCGACTTACGGTTGTATTTCATGAGTCATGACATGGGTCATGCTGATCTGCAGACAAGACATTCAAATGTTAACAATCATTTATTGAGCATTGCAATATGAATACAAAACAAACGGTGAAAAACTAAATAAAAAGGGATATTTGAAGTCATGTGGAGTTAATTAAGCATGTTGACATTTGTAGCATTTCAAGACAGCAATGTCCTTTTTTTTTTTAAAGCTGTCAGTCTACCTTCAGCTGGGCGCAAATAAATACACCTCAGCCAGTATAGTATACCCTGTCTTGAACACATTCCCTGTCCTTTATGACTGGTCAATATAGGGAGAACAAGCACTTTGTCTGTCTAGGAAAGTGACATTGTTTTCTGGCACATATAGAATAGTGAGAAATAGGAAGGAAACATGACTATCTTCTCTTGAATGTTATCTACTGCTCTTATGGTGCGAAGTAGAGGAGCAGTGGCTTTCTCTCTCTACTACATGATAGATGCAACCATTCTGCAAACTACCATGTGTTTTACTGACAACCTGTCACCAGACTCCAGCTTTCAGATAAGGCAATTTAATGCCACAAAGTTCATAAAGGGACACATATACATAACTTTGCATGAATTAAATAATGAACATGAAAGTGCCACTTAGTTAAATAGAGACTGGAGAAATGGCTATTTTGCCAACCGACTCACTGTGTTTCTGTCTGCTTTGCTCTATTTGAACGGCAAAGTCATTTCCAGTGTGTTTACATTACAGATGCGAAACAGAGACATTGTCTTACACAGAACATAGCAGGTGACGTTACAAAAAACACTCAAATATGGTTCCAAAACATAGTCAGTGGCCAGTGAAGAGTAAGCTGCAGCTCTTTAACCATGGCGCCCAGGTTACAGAGCCAGGAGGTTACAGGTGGAATGTGTGCTTCCTGGTTCTGTTCCCAGGGGCTATAGGTGAACAGTCTACCATTGCTTCCTCTCACCCAATACTTCCTTTAGTGTGAAAAGGCAGGACAGGTGTAATAACATGGCGAAGGCCTTTCTCTCCACCCTCTCGAGAACTGAGTAAACACGAGAAACTATAAACATGATCTGACTGTTGCTTCAGTGACGGTGAGAACGGGAAAGAGCGAACAGATCAGATTCAGACAACGGCTTCAGAACGAGAGACGGCTAATGTGAATGTTCAAACTTCAAACTGATCAAACACAAGTCTTTTCAAACAATCCATTTATATAACACAGATAGAAAAAGTGATTCTGATTGGGAAAAGCCAGCATACTCAAACAAGAGAGGTATTTACCATGTCCCCATGTCCATAGCACTCAGTCCAAGGGTAGGAACCCTCCCTCCCTCTGACAAGCTCACTCTTTCAGCCACCTACAGCACCTTCAGCAAGCTTATCCCCCTCAGTACTGGACTAGAGACCCTTACTCTCTGAACAGCGCCCCTCACAGTCATCTCAGACACACGTACTCGGGCATACATGAAGGAAGTGCGGACACACACCCACACGTCTGTCCACGTTGGGGGGAGGGGCGGGGTCAATCAATGTCATCTCTGGTGTCTCTTCCTGATGCAGCTACTTCCCCCTCTTAGACCGCCCCCTCCTGCCTCGGCCAATAGCGGAGGGTCCGGCGGCGGCGTTGGCCGAGGCGGGGCTGGCGGCGATGTTGATCTGCCCCTCCTGGATCTCCTGGCGGGCCTCGGGTGGCAGGTGTTGGATCTGCTGCTGGGTCTCCAGGTAGAACATGACGTCCCTCAGCTGCTCCTGCAGCTCTGCTATCACCCCCTCCTTCCTCTCACCTGGGGGGGGGCGAGAACGGGCAGAACAGGGGTCACACAGGGGTCACACCTCCCAGCGTCACACAGGGACACCCGGCCCGGCTCAGATTCAGCTTTCACTTGTCACATGTATATGGTAATGGTGAATGGACTGCACTTATACAGAGCTTCTATCCAAAGCGCTTTACAAAAGGCCACTCATTCACCCATTCATTCACCCATTCACACACCAATGGTGGCAGCTGCCATGCAAGATGCTAGCCTGCGCATTGGGAGTCATTTGGGGTTCAGTGTCTTGCCCAAAAACACTGACATGTGACATTGTCATTTGACATGTGGACAGAAGGAGCCGGGATTTGAACCGCCAACCCTAGAATGATTAGATGACCTGCTCTACCTCCTGAGCCAATCCACCCCAGTGGCAGTAAAGATAACAGTGCTACGACCGGGTCTGTCCTGACCATCGCTCATCAATCCTGACCATCCCTCACCTGTCCTGACCATCGCCCACCTGTCCTGACCATCCCTCACCTGTCCTGACCATCGCTCACCTGTCCTGACCATCGCCCACCTGTCCTGACCATCGCTCACCTGTCCTGACCATTGCTCACCTGTCCTGACCATCGCTCACCTGTCCTGACCATCGCTCACCTGTCCTGACCATCGCTCACCTGTCCTGACCATCGCTCACCTGTCCTGACCATCGCTCACCTGTCCTGACCATCACTCACCTGTCCTGACCATCGCCCACCTGTCCTGACCACCGCCCACCTGTCCTGACCATCGCTCACCTGTCTCCCGAGCCTTGCGCTCCTCCTCCGCCAGCTGGGCCTGAAGCTGCACCTGATTGGCTCTCAGACAGCGGTTCATCTCCTGCTCCTCCTTGAGCTCCTGGCCCATCTTCACCACACGGTTATTCATCTGGGTGCACCTGGGGGCAAAGACGGGGCACGGTGTGTGAGCGTATGTATGTGTGTGTGTGTGTGTGTGTGTGTGTGTGTGTGTGTGTGTGTGCGTGCGCCAATGTGCATGTACGTATCTAAACAGAGGTGAGAATGATATCTTTGTTCATGTTGTGTTGCAGAAGAATGATATCTTTGTTCATGCCGTACAGTGTTTGAGAAGAATGTCTTTGTTCATGCCGTGTTTCAGATCTAAGGGCTGATCTCGGACAGGGAGTCCGGCCCACAGTGAGGTCACATACTGTCAAGTATACATACTTCTTCTCCATGGTCTGCTTCTCCTTGGACAGCTCTCCGAGCCGGCGCTCCAGGTTGTCACAGCGATCTATGGTCTCCTTGAACTTGGCCTTCATGTTGCTGATCTGTAACACACCCGAGCACAGACGCCGAGGATATGTGAGTGTACGTGCATTAAAAAAAAAAAGTCACTGACGGCAGGTGACGTCCTAACGTACCTCCTCGGCTGTGTCCTTCTCCAGGTGGACGATCTTGTTCTCCCAGTAGATCCGCTGCGAATCCAGCTGACTCGTCAGCAGGTAGGAGTACTTCAGGAAAATGTCATACACGTGCCGTTAGTTTACTGTACATTCGGTTTGTGAAAGATTGGCACGCGCGCGCACACACACGCACGCAGTCAAGGACCAACCTCTAGCTGTAGAGCGTCTATCTTCTCGTCTTGGCAGGTGTCTCCCTCACACTCGTACTGCACCATCTTGCCGTCGGTTTTACTGGCCACCAGCCGATGGACGTAGTTGTCTACAGGCGACACGCAGCACAGTTAGTAGGGAAACGCCAGAGGAACCGCTGGGATATACAACACTCTGGAGCGGACCCAGAGGCCGAGAGGACAACATTCTAACCATAGAAATAGAAAACTAGACTTCCAGAGAGAGAGAAAGAGAGACACACACACACAAACAAACACAAACACACACACAAACACACACACACACACACACACACACCTCCTGCGTAGTCCCAGACACGGTGGTTGGTGAGCTGCATGGCATAGGTGTGCTGTGTCTCCTCAAAGTGCTTGTAGGCATGGCGACTGACGTAGCGGCCGCAGCCTATGTGGCCGCAGATCAGACAGATCCACAGGTTCTACAAAGACAGGGGAGGATAATAATTATACACTTTATCTGAATACTGTAGCACTTTTCATACAGAGAGAAGGTTAAGAAGAGAAGTATAGTCATTCTGAGAAAGGGGTAAGGATAAGAAGAAGAGTACAGTACAGTCAATGGATGGATGGATGGATGGATGGATGGATGGATGGATGGATGGATGGATGGATGACAGACAGACAGACAGACAGACAGACAGACAGACAGACAGACAGACAGACAGACAGATAGACAGACAGACAGATAGACAGATAGACAGATAGACAGATAGACAGATAGACAGACGGATAGACGGATAGATGGATAGATGGATAGATGGATAGATAGACTGTATAGATATATAGATAGATACCCTCAAAATTGTTGAGGACAGTATTGTGCTGTAATCAAACATATTTTCAGAGTTACCTCCTGCACTCCACACTCAAAGCACTTGTTCTCCTCCACGGGCTCTGGGGTCTGACAGTATCTACACACAGGACACCTGGAGAACAGGCAACACACAAACATGCACAAAACACCTTGATCAACACCCTTTCATGTGCTTGTTCCCACGCTGTGCGAGACATGTCAGTCAGCCACAGCCATACAATACTCAAAACAGGACCATACTGTAAAACCACAGCCCACAGTGTAGCACGCTGCATGAACAGTGGTTATCTGACCACGGGGTATTTATATGAGTTGAATTAGGAAGAGGAATTCAAAATGATATGAGTCATCGGTGGTGTGAACTGAAGTGTGTGTGTGTGTGTGTGTCCACTCACGAGGCGTCCTCCCAGCGCTGCAGACAGAGGCTGTGGAAGCTGTGGTTGCAGAGAGTAGTCAAAACCCCATTGACTGACTCATCCATCCTCTCCAGACACACTGTACACTTGGGCAACTCAGTCAACTCCATTACAGGCAGACTGGCTCCCTGAGAGGGGAGAGGGAGGGAGGGGGGAGAGAGAGAGAGAGAGAGAGAGAGAGAGAGAGAGAGAGAGAGAGAGAAAGGAGGAAGGAAGAGAGAGAGTGCTATTTTATTACTAAGAGCACTGTAGGAGTAACATGATTATGTGTCCTTCTTTAAGACAATTTCTCAGTGCTTTCTGAGGAGAATGTCCTATGAAGTAATGTAACGTTCGTAGGCCAGTGGGTTTGCAGAGTGGAGGGCCAGAGGCAGGAGATGGCATCCATACCTGCTCAGACTTGATGACCTCAGCCCTCTCCACATAGACTAGCTGACACACCGCATCCTCGATGGAGTTGAACTGGCGACCGTTACAGGCCGTATAGAAACTGTCTGCATCAGCCTGAAAAAACAGAGAGAGAGTCAGAAATATGGGAGAAGGGAAGAGAGAGAGGGAGGGAGGGAGAGAGAGAGAGAGAGGGAGGGAGGGAGAGAGAGAAAGAGAGAGAGAGAGTCAGAAATATGGGAGAAGGGAAGAGAGAGAGGGAGGGAGGGAGGGAGGGAGAGAGAGAGAAAGAGAGAGAGACAGTAGTAGTAGATTCACAGTGGAACTTTTGAACAAACTAGGCCTAGATATCCACATGCTGTGATCTTACCTGAACGCTGAACTTTATCAGGACCATGTACTGGTTAGGGGTGGAGTCCCGAATGATCTTCATGTGCTCCATGACATCGTAAAAAGGCGCCACGAACCTCATGAGGTCATGGCTGGTCATGGTAGCTGGGACAGTCAGGATACACAGCATCGCACTGCGACGCACATCCTCCGTCAAAGACGTCATCTTGCTGCAACGGGACAAATACGAGACATGGTAAAGCAGTGGATCAAATGACACGAAACTCTCGCAGGGACATATCTCTAGGTGCTATATTGATGTTTGTGGAATCTGCTTATTTCAACTTCCTTGAATACACCATTGTTCGTGTACAATGTCTATAAAGGGATGAACGTTCAGTGTAAAAATGCTGTTTCTAGGGTAACAGTTTTTGTTAATGGCAGAAGCTCACTTGGTCTTGTAGAGGTGCATGATGCCATGGACTATCTCCACGGAGGGGTTGCCGCTGAAGAAGGAGATCTGGTCCGGTAGCTGTTTGGAGGGCGAGTCTGGAGCCGTGTCTGTCTCCGTGCCTTCTGTACTGCCTGGCTGGGACTCTGGGCTCTGGGTCCCGCCACCCTCTTCTCCCGACGCCCCCGTGTCCTCACCTCCATCAGTGTCTTCAGGGGGTCAACATGGACATCATTCAGTACTGGTTAAGCTAATATCAGAATCTTTTGGTGCTAAAATTAGATCCTCACACAACACAAAATGATAAAAGATCCCATTCCTCACTCTTCCCGTTCTAATTCTTACCCGGGTTGGGAGCGAACGTCTCGATGACCATATCTCCCATGGCTCTGCTGCCAATGTGCTGATGTAGGACGGCTGCTCTCTCCAGCTCTGTCTTCCCAGTCAAAGCCTGCTGGGCCGAGCCCAAAGCCCTCTCCTCCAGCTCCTCCTCGGACATGTCCTCAACTGCAGGGACCAGGGGAGAAGAGAAAGAGACGGAGATGAGGTCCTGCCAAGGGATGGGCTGTGTGTTGATTAACCTTAGTTGAAATGCAACAGGGCAGTCACACACGCACGTAACAAAACCCTGAAACAAACAAAGCATCACTGGTTGTCCAGAATAATAACTATTCTTCCCGACCAGTACAATGACAATAGCTTTGGTCTTTTTAGAGAGCAAAACAAACAACAACAGGGTGCTTGTTGGCTATTGCTGAGTCACAGAAGTTTCTCGTGAGAAAGAGGTTCTAGAAAAGGAAGATCAGATGATGGGAGACAAGGGACAGGCACAGAGACATGGTCGGAAGGCATGCAACTAGAAGGACACATATCTACAGTACACCACTAAGGCTGTATACTACATTCTAGCTAGCTAAATGTCTCAGGCTAAGCTAGCTGGTTAGCATAGGGAGCTGGTGACGTCGAGAATCAACTAGATCAGACTTTCTCACCGGCAGTGTACTGGAAACCCAGTGGAGATGGAGACTGGTCCGCAAGCTCCAGACGGATCACAACCAGAGACACACTCATGTGTTATGAATGATTGACAACTCTGCTGTGAAAATCTCAAAACAAAACAAAGGCTGTTTCCCAGCTAGCCAGCAGGTTAGCTATAGCTAGCTCACCAACCAGCAATATCTGGGTCTGAGGCCACATAAGCACACACGTATCTTACTTGCAGTCTGTTCCTATGATCAACCCAACTCAAAATACAACATATGTCCATACGGGTATATCTGGATTGACAACTGCACAACAGCTGACTAAATTCGATATCACCCGTGCGGATAGTACTTCCGGAGCAACTCTTTGACGTCATGATTCAGCCAGATGTTTTGGACTCCAAAGTGGTAAGAGCCTCCATTTAGAGTGCATCGAGGCATCAGGCACCAAAACCGGACCACAATGTTGTAGACCTCTCTGGTAAACATAAAACATAAATGATTCGGTTTAGAACCTAATTTCCCAACTTCAGCAGGATCGCAACACAATTGTGACACCAACATGTGGGTGACTCTCTCTCTCTGACACACACACACACACACACACCGTCTCTCTCACACACACACACACACACACACCGCCTCTCTCTCTCTCTCTCTCTCACACACACACACACACACACACACACACACACACACACACACACACACACACACACACACACACAGAGAGAGTAGAAAAACAACTTTGATATATTTTACTTATTTTATTTAGAAAAAAACTCCTTCTGACATTCCAGTGTTTTTATTTTCCATTTTCTAACAAAAGAAAGAAAAGGTATTCAGGGTGAGATGACACTCCAGATTGTCGACCACTTCTCTGCACCTCAGCAAGACTTCCAACCAGTCCACAACCATCCTCTAGCCAGGGTTCCATCCAGAGTTGGGCTCGAGTCTCCAAAAGGTCATGATGAGTAGAGGCGTGTGTGTTTGTGCAAGGGTGCATAAGAAGGTAGAGATCCCAAATTGTTCATCACCATTCCTCCCCTCTCATGTTTCTACTAAAAAAAAAAAAGAAAGTAAAAACTAAACCTACAAACCAAACTTTATAGCTCCATAAAATGCACACATTACTGACTGCAGAGTGGAGGTTTTCAGCACCCCCCGGGTGATGGTAGTTGATGTCTGCTTATAACTATGATTCTCCCCTTCAGGCTGTATCTACATCTGGTACCTCTGCTGTGCCTGTGTGAATGGATATTCTTCCGTTTGAAAACGACATAGCAGCAGTGCCACATTTTGGTAAACAATTAACTATACAAATGGAAAGGATCAAGATGATGTAGTGCCTAGAAGTTTTGATTTGTGGTGACTGACTTTTACTGTTAAAGGTTTAACATGGTGGTTTGTGACACTTGCCAGTTATCTTTAAGCAACAAAACAAATCTGCATTTTTAAATTCAGTAATTAAAATGTATCTAAAAACTTTTTTTTTTTTTTTTTTTTAAACATTTCCCACTATAAAATTTCCCTCAAATTATCTGGGCATGTTGATGAGAACTGTCAGTTATCTATGATTGAGAAGAGAGGAAAGATCCGCACACTGATTTCTCCCGGTCCAACCTTTATTGAAAATAAGTTTAGAAGTTGCCTGATGAAGTTCTAAGGGTCGAAACATTGCGTATATTTTCAATAAAGTGGACCGGGAGAAATCAGAATCAGTGTGCGGATCCAAGATCTAGCACCTGGCCTACTAAGGTTGGATGTGTGCACACCTCTTTTGCCTTTTAGTTATCCATGATTGACTGTGCCCCCACTTTCCACACATTATGTTTTACCATAGCGACCTCCATGATACATGCTCATCTTGGGACACAGAATTTTCTGACTTTTTAACTATATCAAGTATCAATCCAAATGTTGTTTTTTGCTAGCTAGTTAGCCAAGTTAAAGTCGCACAGAAATAAAAAAAAAAAGCATTGTCCCATTTTGGTTCACATAATTGGTCATAGTGTTCACCTATTCAACGATGTATGCCCAAAAATTAACAAAATGCTACTTTTGTTGTAATCTTATATCAAAGTATATAATTTCTTACTTCCTGGAAAACGGTAGGTGCATATTACGACACCAGGTACCTTAGATTTTAGGCCAATAATCTCACGACATCCACCCTGTCAATCAAAACGTCAACTACTCTGCAGCCTCAAGTGTTGAATATCCCGCCCGCTCGATAACGTTACAATGAAATTCATCTAAACGCATGTCCTGCCCTTGCAGCCCGTTTCAGGCGGAAATACGTCAAAGTACGGAAGCAAGATCTCCTCCAACTTCCCTTTCGGTGCATCTTTAAGATAAAGCCATCTAAATAACTAACATTAGGGGAGTGGTTATCCTAGTGAGACGCATGAGAACATTCTCAACCGGTTGAAAATAGGATGATACATTTCACACACCTACTTTCCAAAACTAAAGAACACATATTTAATACTTCCATCGTGTTTCTTCAATGCCCTCTTGTGCAAACAGCATACAAACCTATAAAGTGTTACCAACCACCATGTTAATCCTTTAAAAAAGCAGA
The DNA here is from genome assembly GCF_949987555.1 of Borostomias antarcticus. Classification (NCBI taxonomy): domain Eukaryota; kingdom Metazoa; phylum Chordata; class Actinopteri; order Stomiiformes; family Stomiidae; genus Borostomias; species Borostomias antarcticus. The sequence goes on from NC_140241.1 coordinate 27,525,392, forward strand.
GGGGATGAGTCCGTACAGGCGTCCTGAACAGTTTGACAAAACTACTGTGGTTGGAGGTCGAGACATACTATTTCCTATCCAGTAAGAAGCTGATTTTCATATTGAAATAATCAACAATAAGATGGGTGCTTCATTATTACATCAGAGACAGAGACTGAGACAGTTACTACCAAGATATTCATGTTGTACTGAAATAAGCCAGCCAATGACTATCTAATTCCTGACTGTGACCAGAAGGTACAAAGACCATTCTGTTCTACGTTATGCAATGAAGATGAGGGGGGAAAAAAAGAACTTATGCGTGATTTGAAATACTGCAACTTAACAGGGTAGAGGGGAGTTCTTACAGTACCAATATTTGCACGACACAAAAAAAACTAAAAATAAATAAAAAAAACTAAAAATAATAAAAAAGCAAAGACAAAATTCCCAAGTCACAAGGGGCATTATGAGGTCCAAGAACCGTGTGTTTGCCCAGAGTCAGATGTCTGTATTTCTACCAGCTCCAGCCTTAAGTTCACCATTGTGAGCGAGGTAGCCTCAGTGATACAGCATCTGCTCCCTGCTCTGCCAGGAGCGCTAGTCAGGACAGGGAGAGAAGCAGGTCCATCCCACCTGGAGGTCCTTTGCTAGAGCGGAAGCTGTTATTTGGGTCTTTCTGGGCGTTGCCAGGGAGAGGGGGAAAATAACTAACCGACTAAGGGGAATAGTGGCTTATTGTCCTTTTATTCTCATTCAGTCAAGGAGTTGTGGTATTTGACGTTTTTATCCGCAGACTATGTACAATAATTTATTAGAGTAGCTCTTCTAAAATCGCTTAATTCATTTTCCTATCTATTTTGCTCTATAACTTTTAAGGAGCTCCTCTTTTCATTTTCAATCAAAATTCATATGTATTTATTCAGAGAAGCTCCCTTGGTTCTGTGCTGGGAGAGAATTGTGAAAGTTCCCAGGTTGTGTGTGTGTATGCCTGTGTGTGTGTGTGTGTGTTTGTGTGTTAGAGAGCGCAAGAGAGAATCCAGAAAAGAGGCTCAACAGCCCTACAGAAAGGGATATATGGGGAAATGGCAGGGAGAGGTAAGAGAGAATGGAAAGAGTTGGTGAAGTGAGAAGAGCAGGGAGAGAAGGTTTCTTGGTTGGGTGGGGGGGGGTCTATGTACTGTATGATGGTGGTGTGGGTCTTTGGTGGTGACGGTGAGGGTATAATGATGTAGATTTGATGGGTGTTGGTCGATGGTGTTCAGATCTTGAGGCTCTTCATAGTTTCGGCTCTTTTCTTTAGCAGTTCTCCCAGCTCTTGCAGCGAGCGCAGGTAACTGCCCTGCACCTTGTCCATAGCAGCCTTGGCGAACGTCCCCTCCTCCTGGTACACACGGAGACAGAGAATGAAGCCAGAGAGACGCGCACACGCACACAACTACAGACCATGCTCTAAACTTCCGCATTCTTGTCAAAGGTTCTTGAAAAGGCCATTCTCTGTCAACTGCTGCCCTACCTACACAAAAACATCTTGGAACGTCAGGATTTAGGGCCCACCGTAGTACAGTCTGCCTTATTGAAAGTGTCCAATGACCTGCTCCTCTCTATTGACTCCGGTGACTGTGCCATCCTGATTATTATTCATCAACATTTGACAGTGGATCATGACATTTTAACTGACTGTCTCCAGCACAAGGTTGGTATTGGTGGCACTGCTTTTACCTGGCTCACATCCTACCTCAGAAATACATGGGGTCTGTTAACATAGGCAATTTCTTCTCTCCTCCAGCTAGTGTCTCCGACAGGGTCCCACAGGGTTCTATCCTAGGCCCCATTCTGTTTTCCATTTACATGCTTCTCCTTGGTAAAATTATTCAAAAGTACAACATTTCCTTCCATTGCTATGCAGATGACAGTTTTATCTTCCCTGAAACCAAACGACAGAGCTAATCTTCGCAGTATTTTGGACTGCCTTGAGGACATCAAGTGTTGGATGGCACAAAAGTTCTTGCAGCTGAGTGAAAGCACGAAATCACCAGATTAAATTTTGATGCACTTTATGCTTGGCCCCTGTATCGCTGTATGCAGCTATATTTGTGATTCTTTTTTTTTTTTTTTTTACTGCCAGCTTTGACTTGTACAGCACTTTGTTGATTTTAAACGGGCTTAAGAAATACATTTGTCTTGACTTGACAACACCCACCTGTGTGTGTCCCTCCAGGGTGAGTCCGGCCAGTTTGAGGGCCGTCACATTGGTCTCCTGCCCCTTGATGTGCTCCAAGGCCTGGGTAAGGAGGCCCTGCAAGCTCCCCGACAACTCCTGGAACCCACACACCACTGCCGGCTGGAGGACAGAGAGCACACGTTAATCCACCTGCAGTCTCTTCCAAAAGGCTAAGTGTGGTGTGTACTGGAGCTGTACTCAGGAGGGATGAGTGAGGTCAACAGAGCTGGATAGGAGTGTATTAGACCAGAATGAGTGCATCAGAGCTATGTAGATGGATGGATGGATGGATAGACAGAAGGAAGGAAGGGAGGACATGTACCAGGGCTGTGTTGGTGTCCTTTTTCTTCTTCTTTTTCTTCTGTAGACTGGACTTGAGCGGTCGGAGTACGCTGGCACAGTAGCTGGCCACCCAGAGGACCACACACACCGTCTAAGGTGGGGAGAATCCATTAAGACCAGATCTAGCACCACTGTTTCAGAGACCCTTCACATCCCAAACCACTGAGCAGATCTTCCACGTGTCTGTGCCCAGGACTCACCTCGACAAAGAAGACTAGGTTTTCTAATAGGAAGGGCTGGGTTTTTAACGTGCTGTCCTTCATTTCCAATAAATCCCCTTTGCCCTTATTCAACATCTCTGGAGAGGCAGCGGACAGAGACGAGGAGAAAAGAGAGACAGACACAGAGGTCGGCAAAGGGTTCTGTTAACTCAATCGGCAGCCATATTTCTGGTGTGAATGTCTCAGTGACAGATCAGGAGGCCTCTTACCTTGGAGCTGTGCTACTAATGATTTGAAACTATTACAGATCTGGGTTTGCAGTTCAGATGAGTCGTCTGAAAAGAGAGAAGAAGGTTAAAGCTATTATATGTAGGATGTTAAGCGTTTCAATATTTCTATGATGAATTGAGAGGGATCAGTGTTTTGCTCCCACTGAGGTGTTGTGCCTGAGGAGGTGGGGCGGTGAAGTGCTGGTGATGGACTTGATCTGCTGCACCTGCTGTCGGCCCATAAAAGGGGACTAAGGATTGTGGGACACCGAGCGCCCCCTCAACACTCCATGCTGCCCTTTTGTTTCGTTTGATTTAGTCTTATGTTGAGGAGCTTTATCTTGTTTGTGGGGTTATGGGGTTAGTTTGGGGTTTAACTTCATGTGGTTCTTTTGACTTCCCCTGGCAGAGCAGTGAGTATTATTTCCCACTTGTTTGTGATCATTGTTTCAGTTAGTCCATCCCTTTTCTGTTGATTCTGTCCCCCCCGCCCCGCCATAGGCCAGACCAGATATGGGGAAAAGCCTTTTGTTGATTATTGTTATATTGCTAAGGAAATTATCATTTGTTTGTTTGTAGAACCTTTGGCCAAATAAAGCTTCCCCCTGTTATTTTGGACATTTCAGCGACTCATTTCAGTAAACTGTCTATTTACATGTGGCTTGCTACGTTTTGTTTGGTCCCTTAATTGTTTGGGACCGTTTGTGCCGCAACATCAGCCAGTAAAAAACGGGTCTTTGCAGACTACCGTTTGCTCTGTTGCAGCAATTTCGAAAACTCTGTTTCGGAGTCTGACACCAGAGCTTTGATTTGATTTATTTGACAAAAGCAATTACAGGCAATTAAAGGCAATTAAAGGAAGGTATTTCCATCGCTGTCCCCGATGTACAAGGAGTCCAAGTTGAGACCGGCATCAGCTTAAAGTGCTTTGAGCAATATATTGTGTAACGGAGAACAATGCAGCTGGGAGCTGAGGGTTCCTCCTTCCACAGACATGTGGCCACAATCAGTTCAACTTGCCGATATTCACTCACCAACACGGGGCATACTTTGACTTTGGCCTTATTTGGGACTGTGGGTGCGCCCAAACCCTCAATCAGTAAGGCAGACGGAACCCTGGCAGACGGAATTACATAGACAACAGAGAACCTTCTGGAGACTGGTAGAAAGTCCCTCCCCTCCCTCCGTCTTACCGAGTCCTGCGGTCTCGAGCTCCAGCAGCTGGACAGAGAGCTGCAGAGCGGCAGCCTGGCACTGACAGCTCCCGCTGGACAGAGCTGGCGCCAAGCGCGTGGAGGGGGGCCCCAAGAACGGGTACTGCAACACAACACACGCCTTATTATTTACAGGGTGTTTTTTTTGGACAAGGCTGTGCGCCCTTACATGAGTCGCCTGCGTGCGCGCGCTCTCCTACCTCGGTGTGTTTCTCCGCTATCTCGGCTGCTGTCTGTAGGGTCTGGTCGAGCTGGGACAGGAGGGTGCTGAGGGTGGCGCTCTTGTCCGTTACGCCGTTTTCATTGGTCTTCTCGGAGTTCCGCGGCGAGGGGGCGTGTCCGAGCAGGGCCAATGAGGCGAGGAGGCGAAGTGTGAGGGATCGTATCCTCAGCCACACAGACTCCTCTTCCACGGACAGGCGCTTGTGCTCCTCAGTCAACTGCCTGTGGAGAGAGCGCGCGCACACACACACACACAGACACACACACACACACACACACACACACAGAATTATACAAACAGTCACAAGTGTATGCATGCTGTAAATGTGTGTGAGAGTGTGTGCATACCTGTCCTTAGGGTCCCAGCTGGTGAGGACAGTCAGGTCTCTGTTGTCCCTCATGTTGTCCCAGGGGATGTCGTCCTCCTCTGGACACACTCCCATCGCCTTCACACTCTCCTCCAGACTCGCCGAGCTGAAACACAGCAGGAACGTCAACTACAGCATGCCAACGCGCCTGTGTGTGTACCTGTGCGCGTGTGTGTGTACCTGTGCGCGTGTGTGTGTGCGCACACTCACATATCCGCTTCCAGGTAGAGGTCCAGGAGCATCCTCTCAGTGCGGACCTGGGCGAAGTGCAGTGATTGGTTCAGCCGAGTCCTGAAAGCAATGAACTCTGGGATCTTCTCAAACGCTCCGTACTTGTACGCCTGTATGATATACTCTGAGGTCTGGTGGGGTGGGGTGG
>NC_140241.1:27535549-27570549 GCF_949987555.1 Borostomias antarcticus
GAACTAAAAGAGAGGGGGTCTTGGGTGGAGACCACCCATGTCAGTACAACACACATCTTTGATGAACTAGCTAGCAGTACCTTAGCACAGTGCAGGTCCTTATGCTTCTTCAGCAGCTTGTCAGCCTGCTGGATGGCCATCTTGTTATTGCCATTGTCAAGGTAATCTGGGAGGAGACGGAGGTCAAAGCATCAGTGTACAAGCACCTACCTCGCTCACATGGGGACAGTTACACTTTCATTTAAGGTCATCCATTCAGTGGATTACAACTGTTATAGCTGTGTGAGCTTAAGGCCCTATTCTAATGAGTGCACTTGAATGAGTGCTCATTACGATGTGCGTCTATGTGCTTTTGCCATGACATATTGTGTCCTCCTGTCACTCATAACATAGCAGACAAACAAAGAGGGCATAACAGACAGCCACAGTCCCCCACCCACCGACAGACAGACAGACAGACAGAGAGAGAGAGAGAGAGAGAGAGAGACAGACAGACAGACAGACAGACAGACAGACAGACAGACAGACAGAGAGAGACAGAGAGAGACAGAGAGAGACAGACAGAGAGAGAGACAGCTCTTCCTAGGACTAGCTGGGATCCAGGCTCCAGGACAGCTGGATGCCAAAATTAACTATGCCATACACAACACTTTATCAGGCTTATGTCATTCTCTAAATGTTAACCGTGTAACTGGGCTGAATATCATGAATGAACGCAGACTACGTCAAGATCTTTTTTAAATCATTTTCATGATTTTCATAAAGACATTTATGAAACACAATTCTGATATAGCCCGTTACAGCCTTTGTGAACTGTTGTAAGGAGGAGGAAAGTGGCAAATGTGATAAAGCTATATAGACCTGACTGAAAAGGCAGTGAAGAGTGCATTCTCACCAAAACCAAGCTAAACGTAGGCCTACGACTATCAGGTGTTTTGCATGTTGCACACTGGAATGAAGAGGCACAATTTGCCTTTCAGAATCAGATAGACAAAACACAAGCTGCCTTGCAGAGCAAAGGTAGACATAGCAGCGAAAAAACAACTAGTAACGTTGGACTCCCGTTATTTCACTTACTAGCTAGACTCCCCAATAACACAGGCTAGCCGACAGCATGCTAGCTGGATACATAGTTAGCTCTGTGTTAGCTAGCAAGCTAGTAGAGGACAACCCGTTGAACACGATCACTAGCTAGCATGGCTTAAGGTGCCATTGTTGACACACTTTCCATGCTTTCACAGATAGCTAGCTATCTTACGTTGGGAAATTGGGGCTGATTTGCAAGCAAGACTTGTAGCTGGGTGGTATTGTGGAACAATAGGCCTAGCATGCTAGCTAGCACGGTCCAGTCACACTGCTCTCTGGGAGCTAGCTAAGTTATAGTAGCTAGTTCACTTAGCTAGCAAGCTAGCTGTCAAATAAGCCAAGAAGATAGGAAGTTTCTCTTTGAGACAGAGAGCGAACCTGGTGGTCAATTTACGTTCAATAACGATTTTTGCAGTTTCTTTTCAATCATTACAATCACACCAAGCAATACTGCTGAATTAAAATGGCAAAGGTAGGTAATTGTGGGTGACTGACACCCAGTCAAGGTGCACTGTCATTCGGCGCTGCAGGGTAACTGAGTGCGGGGCTGGGGCTGGGGCTTGAGGGGCCGCATTACCGCCCACTGGGCATCACACGCAGCCTGTGCAAGGGGGGGCCCTAGGATTGATCTCTAAACACTATTAAAACAATTGAAGGATGGCACGTATCGGTGATTTGCAGTTAATCATTACCGTATATAGGTCTGAGTCTCCTGTCGTTAGGGTCTTGCACATGGCCTCTCGCCGCCATGTTGGAGTTTACCTGGGTAAATGGTCTGGTCATGCGCAATGGGCGTCAAGCTGGGGGGAAATTAAAGGGACATTGCACTTAAAAATCAGTGTGACTAAAAGCATGTGTCTCCAGCACGAGTGGGAGAATGAGGTCGATAGGTTAGAGACAGATCAGAGACCCACAGCTAGATAGCTGCTGAAACACAAGGTCACAGTGAAGCAGAACAGGAAGACATCTTACCTGACAGATTACCTCTCTCTCTCTCTCTCTCTCTCTCTTTAGACTTGCCATGGAAGTCTGAAAGACTTTTCCCAGTTCACACACACGGGCGTGCACACACACACACACACACACACACACACACACACACACACACAGTGAGATTTTCATTGCACAGAAATAGGTGCCTTGCTTGCTTATGGCTCAGCCAACTGAACACACATCCCGTCTTCTTCACATCCACACGTCGTGAGCCTGTGAGAAATCGCTTAACCAGAGAGTGACTATACACCTCCGGCCTTCACCAGCGTCAGCCGGGGAGAACCACGGGACACTTGCTCCGAAGAGCGCCCACAGTTGACTGACAATGCCCGGGTGCAGGCTCCAATCTGCCTCGCAGGGGCATCCCCTGGACATCAAGTCCGCTTCCGTGTTCCAGACACCGGGAATGTGATGAGCGGACAGGGACGATAGCCGAGTTTGCGCCCATTCCCACAGGCTCTCTGCAGCTTCTCTGGAACACCACCGACCTCATGCTACCCTGGCCATTGATGTAGGTTACTCTCGGTCAGAGCTGTTACATACTGTAGTGACCCGCTCGGTGAACCCTCGAACCAGGTCGAGAACTGCAGAGATCCTCTTGCATCGACAGGGTCAGCCGGGCCCTCTGCCGCAGTGTCCAGCTCGAGACCCAAATACCTGTAAATGGTAAATGGACTGCACTTATATAGCGCTTTTCCACCTTAGCGGCACTCAAAGCGCTTTACAATGGCCTCTCATTTACCCATTCACACACACATTCACACACCAATGGCTTTAGCTGCCATGCAAGGTGCTAACCTGCTCACTGGGAGCAATTTGGGGTTAGGTGTCTTGCTCAAGGACACTTCGACATGTGGACAGTCGGAGCTGGGATTCGAACCGCTGACCCTTCGATCATTGAACGACCCGCTCTACCAACTGAGCTACAGCCGCCCCTACTGAGCTACAGCCGCCCTGTAGTCACTTGCTGGCAAAGCATAGACGTACTCTTCTTCCACTTGATGGCAAACCCCAAGTCTGAAAATTGCAGTCACCAACTTGGTGTGAGCTATACCATCACCCACTAATGTTAGATGCAGACCAGATGCATATTGATATTTCCACGGTTTGTCAATGTCGATTTATCGGGTTGCAAATGCAACTGTGAGTGAAGCAATTACCTATAGGGGTGGGAGACATTATCCATGATGGCCCGCAGTTTGAACAGTATTTGTGTCTATGCAACTACTCTCACTGAGTCCAGGCTGGCCTCACATACAGTACTGAGGTCTGCTAGTAGACATACAGTGAGAGCTGTATCGTTTTTAAGGCACTTGAGAAATCAAAGAACATGATCCTGTCCATATCTATCCATCTATCATCAACGATTATTGTTTTGCTTCAGCCATGGTGAAGAATCTATTGAGAAATGTCTATAACATCTACAGAGTCTTACTGCTATGTAAGCTGATTTGTGTTTGTTTGTTTTCACGTGGACACTGTGTAGTCAATAAAGTGAGGGAGGCAGCTGATGCTGCTGTGGCCGTTCGGGGTAGTGGGTGTCAAGAGGTCACATTTAGGCCACAGGAGGGGGCCTCTCCTCTGGGGTATCAATTGCACATCTCTATGGGACACTATAAACAGACACAACCCTCTATAAACCCTTTATACACATTATTTGACCTTTCAATTCTCTTCACTTACATAAACAGACAGTGAGTGTGTGGTCTCTGAAATAATAAATAAATATAATGTATAACTAACAGAAATACTTACACAAATAAACTAAATAGCCTAACTCAAATACTCATTGAATTGCTGAAACTGAACAAGGAACAGTCTATCTAAGCCTGTTGCTGCCCTCCTGTGGCCGAAAACGGTAAATGCTCTTGTGGTAGCAACATACAGTAGAACTGCAGGTTCTGGAACCACTGTCTAACTAAGCCTGTTACTACCCTCCTGTGGCCGAAAACAGTAAATGCTCTTGTGGTAGCAACATAGAACTGCAGGTTCTGGGACCACTGCCTCTTGTGGTAGCAACATAGAACTGCAGGTCAACAACGGGACAAAGGGAGTGACGACTACATGGATGTATTAATAGTTGAACCCGCCCAGAGCTGCCCCCAAGTGGGCATATCCGGTCACTACAACAACATAACACGTAGGCTAGGTTACTCATTTGAAATATCCGACCTGGGGCCTCATTTATCAAAGAGTGTGTAAATTCAGGTGTAAAAGAGGGCGTACGACGAAAACGCGGAAAATGCAAAATGTAGCGTACGACGAGAATATTTACACGCTTTTCGGATCTATCAAAAATGTCGGACACGCTGCTGCGCCATTTCCTCCACGAAAAATCCGACGGTGGCGTAGGAGAGCGGACGCGCACGCGCCCCGTGTTCCGCCCTTGCCACGCCCAAATCCAACCATATATGGTCAAAACTATGACAGCGCACAACGTGGATACCCCGGAAGGAACCGACATAATATAGCGTGGAGCATAGGAAAGACAAATACGGTTATGGAAAAACGCGGAAAGAAGAGAAACTTTTCGGAGACGGAGGTGCATGTGCTTGTTGGTGAGGTCCACGCGAGGAAAGAAAATCATCTTCGGAAGGTAAGCTATTTGTACGAGCCTACATTTGTCTGATTGCTCCTACAGTTTAGGTAGCCTACTGTACGTTTCGTGCATCCTGTATTTGGCGTAGGCGACACGGACATGCTGTATTATGTGGCTGTGAGGAAAGCAAACATTCCACACATTCTGTGGTAGGCTATGATTGATTTAGGACCAAAAACAGGGAACGATAACACAGATGATCACTTCATAATGTTAGACCACATTAAACATTTTCCCCTCTGGGAAATTAAGACTCTCATCTAAATCACCCGGTAAATCACACTTAAGCATTTATTTGGCTGCCAACAGAAAAACATATCAATTGAATATGGCTACACAATGAAATGTTTAATGCATAATCAAGTTAACAGACAAACTCAAAGAAAATGACTGAAATTGTTCCTCCAGACTCTGACGTGGGGTGGGACTCAGAGGAGGGGGAGTCTGCAGTGGTCCTTGACCTGACGGTCGTGCCCCCGCCGGTTGTAGCCTCTACATCCAGCGCCACGACCTCCAGCGCACCGGCCTCCACCTCCAGTGCCATCTCCAGCGCCTCCGTCTCCGTCTCCACCGCCCACGCCTCCACCTCCGGCTGCCAGCGTCCCTGCCTCAAGGGTCCCTGAGGGCTGGGCTTCCTCTCAGACGCTGTGCTGGAGGCTCATGACCCTAGAGGCCCAGAGGGACATGGCAGAAGGGATTGGGGCAGTTGTGCAGCAGTTGGTGGAGGTCACCACATTACACCACCAGAGCCAACAGGACATCCTCACTGCACTTCATTCCCACACATGCTGTCACGGACCTCACACAGTCACTCACTACCACACTCACGGACCTCACACATTCACTCACAAACGCACTCACACACCTCACACAGTCACCCACCAACAGACAATAAAATGGTAACAATGTGAACCTTACTTTGTCTTCATAGCTGGCGCATGACCTCAGTGTGGGCCCTTTGGCCCCGCTGGTAACCCTCATGACGGGGAGGGGGCTGAGGGCTTGGGTCCTCATTTTGTGGTGGGGTCTTGACTGGTTCTCATTCTTATCAGCTTTGAATATATATCTTGGCAAACATAACACAGGATGATGTACAAGGAGGGGACAGATACCTAGTGAAAGTACTATTGGTTGCTAGTAAAAAGACAATAATGAGCGCTTGGTATAAGGTGGAACCCCCAACCAAGGAGCAGTGGTGGGTGTTGTGGAAGAGATTTATGTTAGGGAGAAGTTCGAGCATGCATTGAGGATGCAGGAAGGAAAGTTTGAAGGGAGATGGGAAAAATGGATGGATTATAGAAGGAAGTGTGATGATACCACTAATATTGAAATTGTAATATTTGATTAAGAGAAAAAAGCTGCATGGATGGAAGTACCCATAAGCTGTTATTGTAAGTTTTTATGTTTTATTGTATTGTCGTTGTATGGATGGAAAATGCTAATAAAGATTAAAGTAAAGAAGAAAAAGAATATATCTTGGCTATGCACACACCAACAAGCCAGCCGTGACGCGCAGCGGCTGCCTCCAGTCTAGCCCCTATCCTGCTGTGCGCCAGGATGAATGAGTCATGCGTGGAGCCAGGCCACCGTGCCACTACACTTGTGATGAGCATGTCGGCGTCACATATGATTTGGGTATTTATAGTGTGCACATTTTTGCGATTCACACAGACGTATTCATTCAATGATGGTGCCCTTATGTGGGTGCAGTCGCCATCGCCGTCACCTCTTTGGAGTTCTATCTCGGCCAGTAGGCCGAGTAGCGCCGGATTCATTTAGGCTCGCATTACGCACAGGAGGACTGTCATTTATATGCTTACCAAACAGCAAACAGGTCCACATGATCACATATTAATGACAATCTAATTGGTCAATTATTGCCGTTTGATGGAGTGCCTGCATTAGGTGTGTGACATATAGCGCGGAAAGGTTTGGGACAGCGCATAGGTTCAGTTTGGGGAACAAATCCATATCGGACCATTAATGAGCCGGTTAGAGGACACGTCTAATCTTGCATTGCGATATATGTTGGTGCTGAATTGGGCTATTAGCCTACATGATTGTGCGTTCATGAACTGTCGCTCATTCTCTCCATCAAACATAGTAATTCACCGACGCACCACCTGCGTCGCCAGTTCCCCGTGTTCAAAAAGGGTGTAGAAAACCGTGTAAATCGGTACGGCTACTTGAGAGGTGTCCTACAAAAGCGCGTAGAAAGGCGACTAAATTTTCGCCCTTTCGGCTTGATAGATCGCGCTGTGGGGGGGGGGGGGAATGGCGTACGCCTGAAATCGCGGAAAAGACCGTGTAAAAGAAGGCGTACCTCAATGATAAATGAGGCCCCTGGCCTGGTTCGTATAGGGCCTACCCTTTTTTCTGAGTGTATACAGTAAGTGCAGTCCATTTACAATTTAATCCAAAAGTATTCAGATTAGATTACATTTTGTGTAATCCAAGGGATTACGTTACTAATTACAAAAACTGCCATGTAATTTGTATTCAGATAACTGACATTTCAAAGTAATAATGAACTAACCCTGATTACAAATTCCACGTCAGTCATCGAAGAACCTCTGTAAATGCCCTTCCCAAAAGGCCAAAATGCCCAGACTTTACCCATACACTTGGGAAGACCAGAATTGAAAGGGGGCTTCTCCAACCATGTTGATGCAGTTGTATCAATGTTGTTTGCTCAGGGATCCCTGTGGTGGAATGAACTGCCCACTGACATCAGGACAGCAGTCGCTGCCCATCTTTTGCCACAGGCTCAAAACTTACCTCTTCAAGAAGTACTACCAGGATCTTCCCTCTTAAGAACCCATTGTATTTTTAGTTTGCTGTTCTTCACTTTGCCTTCCGCACTAGATTATGCTCTTAGTCACTTGTTTTAGAAAGGAGATGCACTTGTGAGTTCTGGCAAGTAGTAGCCTAGTACACTGCCGTTTCCTATGTTAAATGCAATCATTTTAAGTTGCTTTGGATAAAAGTGTCAGCTAAATGACTAATGTAGTTTAGGGTATGTTTATGTATATAATTCCAGATTTATGTGAGGAAAGAATCAGAGTTCACAAATGGAGAAAATTTAGAGTATTTTTTGTGTTCAAATTTATTAGATATTCTGTTAAGTTCCATTGTCTAGACCTTTTTTGCCACAGCTCAAAAGCTGCAAGAGAAAAAAACAAAAACAATTATTTTAACATTGTACATTCACAACCAATTCCCCTGAATTTCACCTTATGATCAGAAAAGAGACATTTGAATGCATTGTGAATAGTAAAATAAAAGAACAAAACTAAAATAAAAGAACAGTAGATTTTGCAAGTGCTTAGTCATGATTACAAGAAAGAAACATGTATCTTTTGGACTCTCAATCTGTTCCCTAAGCTTCCAGCCCTCCCTTCACAGTCATACCCCTGGCTGGCATCACTGGTACTTCCACAAGAGTACATCTCAAACCTTCTACTTAAGTTAAAGGGGCAGTTCACATCAATATCTAAGTCTTTTCGGACATTGTCATCCCTCAGAAATTGGTCTGAAGTCAAGCTTAGTCCACTTGGTGAATTTGAGGTGAACTGTCCCTTTTGGGGTCACATTCTTGTCTGATGCAGTTTGTCCACCTCACAGACAATAATACACTGACCAAACTTGAATGGATAATATCTAAAAAGGACAAACATTTAAAAGAGGTCAGAAACAATGCAAACACCAAAGAAAAACAACAACCATGTGGCCGTTTCACTTTAAGCCTCTCGCCCCCAAGGATTCATAAGCGTGCGGATCAAAGTCTAGTGAGATGACAATGGGATTGAGCAGTAGAAATGTTGGTAAAAGGTAAATTCACCGAATATCCTTATCTATTAATTCTATAGTGGGTACATGGTCTGCCTCGCATTGGTGGAAAACGTGTCAGTGTTCCTGCGGTTAAGCCTCCCAATCCTGTCTGCACTCAGACACGCATCTCATAGGTAAACCTGTACATTCATGGGCTTAGAAAAGGTACAGTATAGTATGAAAACCATTGTGAGGAAAATAACGCATGATTAGCATGCTCCACCCCACGTCAGTCAATGTAATGCAATTCTGAATAGCACACTTTCCACCAAGCCTACTGTATATCAGGGTTTCCCTGAATATTACACAACATACTGTACAAAGGGTAGGCTGCCGACACAGAGGTGCTCATCTGGACCTGACAATGGTCTATATCCATGAATATGAAATATAAGATACAGTCAATACTAATTTACCTATGTATCATGGGACTGCTTGAGATGTCAACTTGGCGACCATGTGCTCCAACTGTCCCCAACAGGAAAGGCTGTACTGTACACTGGATACCTCAACAATACAACTTTGGAGACAGAGGGACATCGGTTGCCATGTGGCGGTTGAGTCAAGCAGTCCTATCGCACAGCTATGATATACTAAGGTATGTTAGGTACATTATGCATTAAGCATCTCCAATAATAGATTTTGACTAAAGTCCAACGACGTCTGCATGGAACTCAAGCAAAGATACCTGATAGGTACACGCTGAGGTCATCAAAACACGACCACAGCTAAACAAAAGCAAAGGAGTAGTAGAATGAAGTTGCTTCCTAAGCACAGCTCCTACCCTAACCTATCCTACGCCTTTTGGAGGACAACAAAACAATGACCTCTGATCAATGCCAAACAACTTGATCATTCACTGCCATAGTAACCAACTACAGCTTATTCAGATCAGAAATGTATGGACGAAATGTTAAAACGCATTAAAAGGGGAATTGATAACATACAGTACATGATCATAAACGAAAGGAATCTTTATGTATGCCAACTAAGCCTCTGTTTTGCACAGTCTGTCCAGGGATTTCTGGTCAGTTGTGAGCAAGAGACAGTACAAAACATGTCCAGTAGGACTAAAACTGCCTGGATGTACACCAACCATAACACACACACAGACACACACACTTAATTTGTTACAGTAAAACCACTGAGGCTTGTTGGAGGCCCTGGGATGGCTCAGCCCCCTGCTCAAAGCCCTACGCAGGGAGGGGGGGGGGGCATGCAGCAACAGCGTGAGGCAAGTTTACAACGGGCTGGGTCACTGAACAGCTAGAAGCATCGCTGGACGCCATAACCAATCCAAAGCAGCAGTCTTAATAGATTAAGCTATTCACCAAGACCATCTCCCTCTTCAGAGCAGAAGTGCTCTGGGAGGAAAGGCAGATGATGACACACGCACGCACGCAGATGATGACGCACGCACACACACGCACGCGTGAACTCTTAAGCACACAAGTGTCCAAATTGGACCCAAACCCTGTCTCTACTGGACACAAACTGTCCCTCATGTCAGAGCAGTTGCAATGAGTATTTGCAAGCTCTTGCAATGCCAGGTGCTAAGGAGGTGCTGCTGTTCACATGCACTTGAGTGGAATCATGGGTATGTGAATGTGTGTGTGTATATGTGTGTATGTGTGTACATGTGTATTGGAGAGTAGTATCATCTATCATGCATAAGCGCCACACACATCCTAGGAACCATAATGACAGGCTGATGGGAAATCAAATGACTCAAACAAAACTAATCAAATAAAAAGACAAAAACATAATCACTGCCAGCCTTCTGCCAGACAAGGGGGATCTAGACAAACTAGAGTTGTGACAGACAATTATAACACAAGGGGAAAATTGGTCCAATACCTGCTCCATATAAATTTTGGTGGGAAATGTATACCAAGAACCGAACTGACATTCTACTGCTTAAAAGGCTTGGCTTTCCGAGTCACGGTTCTCATATCTGAATACAAACAAAGCCCATTTTCGATAATCAACTAACAATTACATAACAGGCAATTTACGTTCTGTGCAAAGTTTTTTTTTTTTTTTTTTTCCTTTCTTTTTTTGTTGTTGATGTACGCAAAACTGTTTAGTTTTTTTTCTGGGTGAGTAGGAGGCTTGTGGGTGAGGGTCTGTACAGTACTATTGACCAATCCTGACAAACCCTCCCAATGAATCATGGGAGACAGGAAGAGCAGCAGATGTCAGGGCCACTTCCTCATCGTGGTGGGCGTGTCTCTGATGACATCATCATGAAAGGGTTTGGTTGGTTTGCCTCATTTCTCGTGAGCAGCACTGGTGCCTCGAACCTGACCTGTTTTACGCAGCTGAGAGGGGAAGGAAGAAGTGAAGGAAGAGAATAGACAGTTCGAGGAAGAGTATGGAGGGAGAGAGAAGAGAAAATGGAAAAAAAAAAGTATTAAAAGCAGTTTCTACTCTACTTGTTCAGTGACTTAAGAGGAGTCTTTCTGGCTGTGATGGAGAAAGAAGGGATTGTTGTAATGTAGCCATTGTTGTAATGTAGCTCTTTTCCTGGCTCTGACTTTCGGCATATTCTCCAGTTGAAGTATAATGCTTTGTTTCCTAACATGCCAATTGCTTAGGAAGCCATACCTTTTAAATGTCCACAACCAGGGCTTAACCAGCTGTGATTTTACACGAATATACAGACCTACACGCTACACAAGTCATACGTTAGAATCACTTCAGTCAAGTTCCATCACAGGGTAAACTCTCCTCACAGAAACCCCCATATATGGCAACAGTACATGCAAACTGGCAGACAAACAGAGGTTAGTGGTGCCTTGGCGAGCAGCCTGAACCACACACACACACGCTGACCAAAACACAAACTAGCAGGTTAGACAGTAAAACAAAAAACACATGAGTGAGAGGACAGGTAAGCCATGCAGGACAGAGAGAGAAGCTGAGAAAAAAAGACACCCAGGACGACTTGAAATGTCAGTTGAAGTGTATGCATCTAGATGTGTGCTGATTGGACAATAAAAACATGAAAGGAAATGGAAATCTTTGCATCTTTTCACAACAGAATAGTAGTTATACTACTAAGAACGGGATTGGAGTGTTAAATGGGGAAGCAGACAGGATGGAGGAGTAACACGACGTAAGAGCGTGGAGTCGGACGGAGTCGACAGACTGGATGGACCTGGGATCAGGTCGTCTGATAGGCGGGCGGCAAGACAGGAGACGGCAGCCAGGCTAAAGAAAAACAGCTGAGGGGTGAGTGACACCGACGAACAGAGGACAGAGACGGATGATGGAGACGAGTGCGGGGGGGGGATGAGTCCACACACCCGTCAGCCCGTCCTCCCGCTCCAGAACTTACTCAGCCTGCCTGGGCCCTGGGACCTAGAGGGGCGGGGCCCTACTCTTCCGTTGCCGAGGTGCCTCGCACGTCGCCCTTCTGACGCATCTAAACGCAAAGTAGAACTGTCAGCAGGCTCCAATCAGAGAGGCCCCTT
The DNA here is from genome assembly GCF_949987555.1 of Borostomias antarcticus. Lineage (NCBI taxonomy): Eukaryota > Metazoa > Chordata > Actinopteri > Stomiiformes > Stomiidae > Borostomias > Borostomias antarcticus. The sequence goes on from NC_140241.1 coordinate 27,547,535, forward strand.
TAGGATTTAAGGAGGGGGGGGGGGGCGGACAAAGAATCCCTGGCGTGTCCTCCAGCCATCAGGTGTTAGTGGACATTACCGTTATCATCAGCATCTTTTTCATGATAATAATAATAATCATCATCATCATCAACATGGCAGATGTGGGCGGGGCGTGGCCGGTTACCTCCTCCAGCTCCTTCTGGGTCTCCTCCTCCATCCGCCGGATGTCCTCCATGGTCAGCCCCACCCAGCTGTCGATCCAGCAGAACAGCTGGCGATGGAAGTTGGTGAAGATGCGCTTCTCTTGCTGTGGGAGGAGGAGGAGGAGGAGGAGGGAGAAGAGACCGTTAGCCAGGCGCACGTTTTTTGGATGTATCTGAACAGTTCCGTGGAGGCGTGAGGGGAGGGGGGGAGTGTTTTTACCCTGTGGATGAAGTTTTCTACTTTGCTCTGCAGACCCCACCACTTGAAATTGACGGTGACCAGTTTGTACGCACACATACGAGGACCGTCGGTCACGGTCAGCATCTCTTTCTGTCGGGGGTGGGGGGTTAGGGGGGGGGGGGGGGGGGGGGGAGGGGGTGAACATAGACACCAGCATAATGACACGCTGTGATCTGAATGAATGTGTTAGGGATGTGGATGGCGTAAGAGAGAGACATGGCGCCGTGAAGAGCGCCGTGAAACGAGGCCAAAAAAAAACAGGTCGTCTCGCACCTTCCATTCGGGCCCCAGCGGTCCTCTGCCCGTCTTGGCGGAGTGGAAAAGGGACGGGTCTTCCTCTGCCTTGTAGTCCTGCAGGGGGACGCAGAGACAGAGACGTGTCACAACGCTGACCAGACAGAAGGTCTACTACTAGAATGGCCTGTGTGTGTGTGTGTGTGTGTGTGTGTATTCCTGAGGCCACCGCCCCCTACCAGCAGATCAGGAACATGAGCTCTCTTCTCTGACACAGCCACACACACAGGGACACGTTACACACCATGAAATACGCCTCCCACACAGTGCCGTCATTGTCACGCCGACGGTCCGCCCCCGTGCTGCTCGGTGCATCCTAGTGCCTTGCCAGTATTTTAATCCGTCAGACCTGTGTGAGGGGCGTGGTGGCAGACCGGGCCATATGGGCCAGCAGATAAAGATTTGGGTCCCGGCAGCGCTGATCCACTTAAGTCATTACAGGGAGCAGCAGCAGCGCCTGTAGCAGACGGTGCAGTCCCGCTCCGGCCGCTCACAAACGCCCGTCTCGGGGCACAGCGTGGCTCGCACGCCCGGCGGGCGCACTGGGCGGGTGTCCAGAGAGACACGGGAGGCTAGGTGTTCGCCCGGAGGCCTGACAGGAAAAAAAAAACCACCCTCGCTAAAGGACGCCCCGGTGACCCTTCACGCTCGCCCGGGCCCCGTGCCGCACGTTTGCAACACATTTGGCAGTGATTCCTCTCCGTCGTATGACGGGCTACGTTGCTCTGGCCTGAGGCGTGAGGCTGAACCTCCCCGGAACCCCGAGGCTAATCTATGGTGGCTTAAGGACAGAATTAGACGTGATCTCTCCATGTGGAGCGGGAGAGCGCAGGTCCCCCTCGTATCTGTCACAGTCTCCTGGCCTGGGGCTAAACAGACGAAGCTGTTTATAGAACAAGATGGCCGCTGCGCATCATGCCAGAGAAGCGACAGTATCCTGGACGCTCTTCCGCCACGTCCAAACAACAGGCTGTTTCTTTGGAACCTGCTGTGTGTTTCGTAGCTGGGAGAGGGTCCTAGCAATGGGTCTGCTGTTGATAGAGAGAAGAGCAACGGCCAACGACAAGGCGAGAGCAACGCCTAGAGCAGACGTGAGACTATAGCGTGCAATGACAAAGTTCAACCTCAGGAGGGAGACAACATATTCAGCGATCAACTACTACAGTTGTAGTAGTTGCTGTAGCTCAGTTGGTAGAGCGGGTCGTTCAATGATCGAAGGGTCAGCGGTTCGAATCCCAGCTCTGACTGTCCACATGTCGAAGTGTCCTTGAGCAAGACACCTAACCCCAAATTGCTCCCAATGAGCAGGTTAGCACCTTGCATGGCAGCTGCCACCATTGGTGTGTGAATGTGTGTGTGAATGGGTAAATGAGAGGCCATTGTAAAGCGCTTTGAGTGCCGCTAAGGTGGAAAAGCGCTATAAGTGCAGTCCATTTACCATTTTACCATTTACAGGTAGCTCAGGCTTCAGCAGCGGCCCATCCCTAGCCCTAACACACAACTGATCCTCACAAACAATGTCTAAGGGATTACTTATTCATTGAATTGGGTGTGCTGCTGCTGCTAGGCCAGCCGGAAGCCCTGTTCACCCAATAGCTCTTGTGAAAAAGGCCGGAGAAGCACTGCTGTTAAGATTATGACTCGCGCCACCACACCGTGAGTGGAAATGAAGAGGCCATCTTGAATGGAAAGGGGGTGAACACCCTCATGTACTGTAGGCTCCGCCCCACTCACCCCAGGGGCCACTTGTTCTTTGTCTGCAATATCTATGGGAACCACCTCCACCGTCTTCCACGTTTCATCGTCCAGATCATGCACCTGACACACACACGCACGCGCACACACACACACACACGCACACGCACGCACACACACACACAGACGAGGAGGATAAAGAAGCAGATCATCATTAGACACGTTGTGGAGAGAGCATCAATACCTTCGCCGCTACTCTAGGCCCTCCCTCGGCAAAGACGTGGAAAAGGGGGGCGGAGTCCTGCTGGTAACTCACGTTTTCTAGTGTTCCCATGTCGGGTTTGTGCCACGTCTCAATCTTGATCATGAAATTGTCTTTCATGTATTCGTTCTGAAGAGAGGGGAGGGGAAAATGTGAAGTTGAAAACATCACTCATAACACTACATATTCTAAAATGTATCAAACATAATTGATCCTTGCTGATTCTCAGGGCTGACGATTCAATCTGGTGACAGAGGGCAACACAGCCCACTTCAGTGTTGTCTGTCCATTTCAAGCTGTTGAGTTGGTAGCTGAAGGACACCTCTGATACTGAGGAAACAGTGAATGGAGAGTCCTGAGAGGTCTATTTAAACCCCACAGTTAATCCAATTAACCCATAGACGTTTAGGGGCAAATAGACACTGCTGGCAGAGGAGAACGCTATTCTGGAACTGTGCTACTTCCACACCTTGTTGTTAGCATGTTAGCACATGGTACTGTAGCTACACTAGCTTACTAGGGAAGGGGAATACTATTAGTAGCGTTTTTCTGCTGCCAGAAAAAAAGATTGTCTACACAGTTTCAAAAGTGTTGTTGTGTGTGTGTGTGTGTGTGTGTGTACCACAAACAATCATGAGCTTATCAAAGTACATTTTTACACTACTCACCGTCACAACTGTGGATAGAGCAGATATGAAAAAAAAGAAAACATAACATTAGATTCTTATCAGTACAGTTTCATACAACAAGGGTTGTATCCATCTGTTCTTTTAAAGACGTTCAAAGAAAAAACATGTTGAGAGATTATTTACATGATGTGGCTAATGCAAAACAACGGCACTGTTGTCAGTGCTGCTCTGGCCTGCATATGTGTGTACAGTGCACCCAGAAAGCATTCACACCCCTTCACTTTTTCCACATTTTCTTATGTTACAGCCTTATTCCAAAATGGATTAAATTCCTTTTTGTTTCAAAAATCTACACGCAATATTCCACAATGACAAAGTGATTTATTTATTTTTGAAATTGTTGTATGTATTAAAAATTGAAATATCACATAGGTATTCACACCCTTTACTCTCTACTTTGTTGAGGCACCCTTGACGGCGATTACAGCCTCAAGCCTTCTTGGGTATGGTGTTACAAGCTTGGCACACCTGTATTTGGGGTATTTCCCCCATTCTGCTCTGCAGATCCTCTCAAGGTCGGTCAGGTTAGATGGGGAGCATCATGCACAGCTGTCATGTGACTTTTACGGAGGAGTGGCTTCCGTCTGGTCACTCTACCATAAAGGGCTGATTGGTGGAGTGCTGCAGAGATGGTTGTCCTTCTGGAAGGTCCTCTCTCAGTGGAATGCTGGACCTCTCTCAGAGTGACCATCGGGTTCTTGGTCTTTTACTTACTAATTACTCAGTTTGGCCAGGTGGCCAGCTCTAGGAAGGGTCTTGGTGGTTCCAAACTTTTTACATTTAAGAATGATGGAGGCCACTGTGTTCTTTGGGACCATCAGCAGTTTTTTTTTGTACACTTTCCCAGATGTATCAGAAGTCTACGGACAATTTCCTCGACTTCATGGCTTGGTTTTGGCTCTCACATGCACTGTCAACTGCAGGTTATTACTACTTTACATACAGTACAGTAGACAGGTGTGTGCCTTTCCAAATCATGTCCAATCAATTGCATTTACCACAGGTGGATTCCAATCAACTAATTACTAATCCAATCACTGCCAAAGGTACCTCAACAAAGTAATGAGTAAAGAGTGTGAATTCCTTTACTCAGTACTGAAGTTTTTATTTTATTTTTATACATTTGCAAAAAATTCTAAAAAAACATTTTTCACTATGTCATTATGGGGTATTGGTGTAATAAAAATGAGGAAAAAAAATGATTTAATCAATTTTGGAAAAATGGTGCCCAGAGAGCACAGACCTTCGCCCTTGAATGCATTTCACGGCTCTGTGCAAGCCAAAATTGAATGGGTTCTAAATTGACCCATGCTCCACCCCTCCACCGAGTTTCATGAAAAGCGGCCTGGTAGTTTTTGCATAATCCTAGTCCAAAAAATTAATGGTAGTGAATGGCCGGCCTGGCCGTGTTTGGGCGGCTCGTGGACCCGACCCGTAATTCGGATCTTCTCCAAAATTTAACGGTTTCTACGGTGGCCCATGCCCCACGCTTCCACCAAGTTTCGTGAAAATCGGTGCAGTCGTATTTGCGTAATCCTGCTGACAGATGTACAGACGGACGTACACACGCCACCGAAAACGTTACCTCTCGCCCTGCGCTACCGCTGGGGCGGAGGCAATAAGGCTGTAACATACTGTAGCAAAAGGCTGAAAAGGTGAAAGGGTGCGAGTACTTTCTGGATGCACTCTAGTACTGTGGCATTTACTGAGTTGGGTCAAGTGGTACTCACTAGTGCGACAGTACGGGTAGGCGTTCCAGGCCTTTTCATGGAAAACTAGTGCTCCCTCTGGTGCGATCATCTTCACAAAGCCTGGGACTTTACTGGAGAGGCAGAGAGAGAGTTTACAGAGTCAATATGCATCATCTACAGAGGAGAGCCAAAGGTGAATAGATTGTGTGCGTGACTGGTGAGTGAGCAGGGGAGACGGAGAGAGTGCCGTGTTTAGGCTGGTGTATTTCTGTCGACCTACTGTACCTCTTTAGATGGTAGATTTTATGCGTGTACTGCCCCTTCTCTCCTTCCTTCTCATAGGGTTCATTTTGCAGGACCTCAATCCCCTCCCCCCCTCCCGTCTCATTTTTGCTGGCCTCAGCCACCGAGTACAGCTGCCCCACTTGGTACTGGGAAGAAAAAGAACAGATAGAACTGCATACAGAGGCAAAACAATATCCTTCAGAGGATTTCAGGAGCAGTACAATAGTAAAAAAATTAAACGTCTGTAGTGTGTGTGTGTGTGTGTGTGTGTGTTGAGGACAGAGGGCCAGTACAGCCTAATTCTACCCCCCCCCGCCAAGCCTGTTCTAACAAAAGGTCTATTGTCTCACTACATGAGCCCTAACTCCCATGATGCACAGGGCTAAGGAGAGATCACTTAGGGGTCAAGAGATGAGGAATGGAGAAATCTAAATCAGGCTAACAGGAGGGCCTGAGGTTTGTAAACACAGGTTACAAAATTAACATTTGCCGTTATCGCCTTTAGCCCTGACATTTAAACAGCCACAGAGATCATTTTAAAGCTCTCTTGCAGAGAACTGTTTACATATGACAAGACTGCAGCCCTCGAGGTAGTGATTTCACAGCTGTCTCACCATGTAGTCTAATTGTACTAACATGTTCTACAGCTACATCCCCACGCCGTCCGAGAACGTCTCTCGAGGCTGAGGGGAAATACTGTGACATGCATGACGCACACAGAAATAGCTCCACTAGGCTGTATCAGGGCAAAACTGCAAAACATCACACAGTGATGTTGCACAGAGGAGGACTGGTTGCAGTGAAGTAAAACACTCACCTCTTCCACAGAGCACGGTAAGACCACGCGGCTGGTGAGACATAAACAGAGGGAGGGATGGGGAAAAAGCATCGTTAAATCAACGCAGCTGCTCAATATCAATATGCCAATTAATAGGACGGAACCTCGCTTATATCACTGCTGAGCTATGCCGGAGCTGGGAGAACTGGCCTCCTGTAACCCCAAAGCAAGACTACACAGCATCCCATTATCTAGCCCATGTGAAACTGACGTCTAGCGACAAACAATAGTGCGTTTCTGAAGGCTGAGTTATCAGGACCAGGCCCTGGCCTATAGTGTCTCTCCTGTCCATTGACCACAACTGACCACCTGGCTTGCGACCAATATTCCAACCCCCCCTATCCAGGGATGCGAGATACAGCATCTATATGGTCTTTACCTACAAGCAGACAGCAGGGTAAGCAGATCGTCAAGAGGGCAAAATGGAACCAATCAACCAGCATTATTTTACACACCTTTCTAGTCAGCGTCACTCTGACACTCAATGGGACTGACAATATGTCCTACTCTATAGGAAAACCCTGTCTATCTTTACCCATGTCAGGAGGCAGGCTGATGCAAAACTCTGTCTGAGAGGATGACCTGCTTCAGGGGTCAGTGATATTCCTTTGTTGTTTACATACATGGGATATCACTGAGCCCTGAATCAGGTCTATCTGGGAGGATGACCTGTTGCTGGCTGCTGAACATTGAGTTATCAGATACCGGGCCTGGAAGTATGCCAGTTCAATGTAGACCCATGCAATAGACGGTACTGATAAACCGCTTGCAGTAACTATCCACTCCCAGAACTATCAACCAAACTCAGTTAGCTCAGTGATCTTACGATGAAGCAAACATTTGACCACATATATATGTTAAAATCAAAGATTCAGTGAGCTTCCCTCTCCAGTCATATGGAAAGACATCAGTGGAGGCAGACAGGTCTATATAAGACATGGTGGAGGCAGACAGGTCTATATAAGACATCGGTGGAGGCAGACAGGTCTATATAAGACATCAGTGGAGGCAGACAGGTCTATATAACACATCAGTAGTGGCAGACAGGTCTATATAAGACATCAGTGGTGGCAGACAGGTCTATATAAGACATCGGTGGAGGCAGACAGGTCTATATAAGACATCGGTGGAGGCAGACAGGTCTATATAAGACATCGGTGGAGGCAGACAGGCCATCCTGAACTCAAGATGTCAGGTGGGGTTAAGCCACGTCAAGTTGCTCGTCTCGCCAGGAAAGAGTACCTCAACGTTACAGACGCATGATAACACTACATATATCCACGTATATCAGTCTGGCTAGTTAAAAGTCATGAGCTTAACGGTGTCACTGTTCCTGTGTTAGGTTATCGTGTCAGGTACTACTTAGTTGACACTGACAGCTATAGCTAGCCAACGCCCGTGTGGAAGCTACCGTTACCCAACAACAGCTAGCAGGATGGATAGTTAGCTTAGCTAGCTAGCGTGCAGTGGTTTGAAATACATCCGATGTTAGCTATCTATCTAACCAAATTAACATGATGGAAGCACGAATCAAATCAGGGGTTTGTCATAGCAAGCTAGCTAGTGGAGCTGAAAATGCATTGTTTGTGTATCTATCAATGCTAGCCTAATTCAGGCGAAGCTAGGCTAGCTAGTGCTAGCTCCATCTGCCACCAGACGAAAGCGAGAAGCTTATGCACCGTCAGTGTTGTTGGTTAGTTAGCACGCAAACCCAAACTACGCGTGGAGAGACCCTGGAGCTGCTTGCTACTTTTATCAGGGATTAAGCTAACAGAGAGCTAGCAGGTGCTAATGCTAATGCTAACACCTAACCCGCTAGCACTAGCTAGCACAGGCCTCACACCGGCATCTGTCACCCCCCGGTCCTGATCCACCCAACACTCACATCCCACGGTCCTGATCCACCCAACACTCACATCCCACGGTCCTGATCCACCCAACACTCACATCCCACGGTCCTGATCCACCCAACACTCACATCCCACGGTCCTGATCCACCCAACACTCACATCCCACGGTCCTGATCCACCCAACACTCACATCCCACGGTCCTGATCCACCCAACACTCACATCCCACGGTCCTGATCCACCCAACACTCACACCCCACGGTCCTGATCCACCCAACACTCACATCCCACGGTCCTGATCCACCCAACACTCACAAACCCTCTCAAAGAGCACATACAAGCCTGCATAAACACGGTCCTGATCCACCCAACACTCACAAACCCTCTCAAAAGAGCAGATACGAGCCTACAGAAACACACGCCGACGTGTGGCGACACATATAAGATCATCCTTTAAGAATATGCACGCTAATATAATACAATATCACACTACAGACACCGAAATATGATTTTTAAAAGCACTTGGGACTCACTATTCCTTGATAAGCACCATCTTCTCCTCCTGGGCTGCGGCTGCGCAAGGAAGGCAACGTCATCCGACATTATCAACAACACGTTCATTCCTCATCCCGCCCCCAGGAGGCGCTGATGGGCGAGAAGAGCACACCTAACACACTGAGCACCACTGAGACTCTGAGATGAGATGGGATGATATCTTTGTTGGCTCTTTTGTGGGTTTCTGCCATATCAAAAACATGAAAATGCCATCTATAGAAAGTCACAAACAGTGAGTGTAGGCTACCTTTCACATTTGATCAGTGTGTCTTCTTTGTGTTTTTACCTAGGCTATATTTACTATTATTTCTTAGCTGGGACTCTGGAGAGTAAAACTGGGATACATTGATTGACGTTTCCTCCACAAACTTTACCTGGTAGAAACGATGTGGTAGTTACAGTATCTCCCACACACCAAACATTATAATGAGACAATATCAAGACAGCAAACATTTTTAATTAATAATTTTACTGAGAAATGACTGAGATATTCCATGTCTTTAAATGAGAGTCCACTGGTGCGAAAACGTTCTATTAAAAAGACATTGAAACAGTGAATAGCAAGAGATTCCATGCTTTCATTCTGACTATCAATTCATAGAAGTCCCATCTAGTGCTTTGCAGCACTTCAATAAAAATATCAAAAACAAAATATTTTGTCCGTGGTTTGCTTCATATAAAATGTGTAATACTGACTGCAAAACACTACTCAATTTACAAAACATAATGAACATAATAACAATTACAATCCTTGATAATAACAATTAACCACATTATCATTTACAATAGACCTAAATAAAAGCACTCATCCAACCAATCAAGGTAGTATTGACTTACACAAACAGCGAGCGTTTTAAGTAGAAACATTATCTCTGGGTGTTTTCCAGTAACTGTAATAGTCTGTACTGTAATGTTTCTTTTCAGTGTAGGCAGAGACATTGGGTCCACATGCTCTCCTGTCAGAGCAACTACCACACCCTCAGTCAGCCAAACGCCATCCTTTCTGTCCCTTCATGCTTTCCATCACATCTTCTCATTGGTGAACAGGACAGTAAATATCTCGAGTGACATGTGGTGTTGAGAATGTAACAGAATGCAAAATAATTTCCCCTTGCCTCCAGCTGGTCTTGTTGTAACGGTATGACAGTCGGCTAGTTCATTTTACAGACCAGCTATCAAACGGAAGATTCTAGTTTGCCCGAACGGGAAAATCTCTGAAGCCTCAGCATTTGGAGGAGGGGAAGAACCGTCCGGGAGAGAGGAACTTGTATCCGTTCCCAGCGGGCAGTCTGAGGGGGTGAGGGTGGGCTCCTGGACTACCTCCTTTAGCAGTAGGAGAAGATGGCGTAGCTTGTTTTGGATCCAGCTTTTTGTGCCCGTTGGGCGGGTTACCAGAGTTCTGGTCCTGGGGTACCTCCAGGTCCTGGCTCACAGTCCCATGTCTTGGTGACAGGTTCAGGAGACCCAAGACATCTCTCTGAACGGTGCTCATCTTCTTCCCCCCACCTCGGAGCATGCTGACTGGGGCGGGGACCTCCTGTTTCTGGGTGGCGTTCGCCCAAAAGGTCTTCAGGTTGTGGATGGCTTGGACTTTATCATCCAGGGCAGCCCGCTTAAACCGGTCCAGTTCTGGGGTGTAGGCCGGGCTGGATCGGGCTGAGGTGGATCCTGTGGAGGAATAGGAGAGGGCCGGGGAAGGGGCACTCCCGTCAGGGGAGGGGTTGCCTGAGATGGGGGAGACGGAGAGGTTACTGGGGGAGCGCGAGTGGGAGATGTGGGTACTGTACAGGGAGCTGGGGTATTTGAGTTTGAGCTGGGCCTGAGTGGCGCGGTCTAAAGACAGGGTAGGGGACGGGGACGAGAGGGAGTGGGTGGCCCTCTCCTTGAGGGAGAGAGAGGGAGAGGGGGAGGAGAGGGCTGGGCTGTTATAGCCCGAGCTGATCTTCTGCAGTGACGAGGAGCGCGATGGGGGTTTGGGCCGGGTTGAGGGAGGGGTCGAGAGGGAGGGAGAGAGGGGGGTGGAGAGAGAGAGGGGCGAGGACCGAGCTTTTAGACTGGCTCTACTGCTGGGCCTGCTGAAAGCACTGGTCTCAGAGGAGCGGAACCCCACACCCCCTCCGGTGGGGGTCAGAGTCGGGGTCGTGGGGCTCCTGGCTCCCTCCTCCTCGACCCCCTCAGTCCCCACCACTGTCCTCCCTCCTCCGCTCCCCCTCTGCAGACTCTCCACGGCCCGCATGTGGCCCTGGGTCTCTTCCAGAATCTTCTGGGCCAGTTCCTGGGGGTCCAGTGGCCCGGTGGGACCCTCCTGGGACTTTACGGTGCTGTCTGTCTCTGTACTGGACTGGTCCGACTCGGAACTGCTCACCTTTGCTTTCCCTGCCCTCTGAGGGGACGAGCTGGGGGGGAAGAACAAGTGGAGGAAAAGGCTGTGAATAAGGGCACCGGATAGGAAACAACACTCTGGAATGGGACGCAGCCATGTTTACACATGTTCAGGTCACATAGCCTAACAACTCACCATTCAGGCTTTGGGCTGATGGGAACAGACAGGGGCAGTGGGGGAGCTTTGACGGGGGAGGTAGGGGTGCTGACGCTCCCCTTGGAGGAGACGGAGACGGGGTAACTCCGCCCCCCCGCGCCCCCCCTCCCGGCACCTCCTCTGTTGTGTCTGTGCCCCCCGGGGAGAGGCAGGGTGTCACAGTCCCTGCCCCCGCCCCCCAGCGGCTCACTGCTGATGATGGAGAACCCCTCATACTCCTCCTCTTCCCCCTCCCCTCCTGCCCCTCCCCCCGCCCCGTGATTGGTCGGTCGACCCCTGGAGGCGCCCCCGCCGGAGTGCCGGTGCGAGGCAAAGAGCCCCGCCCCTCCGCGGTGGCGCTCCAGCTCCTGCTGCCGCGAGCGCTGGCTGATGACGTCGTTGCCTGCCGGCTCGGGTCTGGACAGGAAGCTGAGCGAGGAGGCCAGGGAGCTGAGGCTGTAGACGGAGATGGCGTCGGAGGAGAGGCTGTCTGGGCAGAGAGGCGAGGAGAAGGGAGGCTGGGGCGGGTAGCAGGCCAGGGACAGGGGCAGGGACTGGGGCTGGGAGGCGGACTGGGACGAGGACAGCGACTCCAAGGAGGACGAACTGTCCAAGCTGAGGCGCTTGGGAAGCTCAGTGGAGTCTACAGAGAGAGAGACGTGGGCGGATGAGATGTGATATGAGAGAAGATTAAAAAAAGAAGAGATACGGTCCAGTTACACATTAATTACAGTCTACCCAGAGGAAAGAGCTCCAGTCCATAACCACTGCGTGTTGTTGAGGGACTAGCTAAGGTGTTTTGTAGTACTACAACAATCCTCCCTCCTAAGCACCTATTGTATTGCATTGTATTGTATTGCACTGTACTTTAGATTGCTATTCTTGCACTTTGCCTTCAGCACTAGATTATGCTCTTAGTCACTTGTTTTAGAAAGAAGATGCAAGTTCTGGCAAGTAGTAGTACATTGGCTTTTCCTACGTTAAATGCAATTATTGTTAGTCGCTTTGGATAAAAGCGTCTGCTAAATGACTGTAATGTAATGTAATGTTATGTAATGTCTTACCAAAGAGTGCCAGCAGGGACTGCAGGGCAAAGTGCATGGTGCGTCTGCTGGCCTGCTTCCCGGTCTTCAGTACGACCTCCTCCTGACCCACCTCACACAGGTCAAAGCCTGAGAGAGAGTTCTGAGTAAATATATTGATTTGCCCAAGTATGGTATTGACACATCCGAGTCCACAAAGTCCAAGTGAAGAGCATTGACTGAGCGAAATCGGTCAAATGAACAGAGACTATAAGTGACTCACCCAGGGCAGCGAGGAACTCATGGCAGCCAGGCAGCCTCCAGAGCTGCACACTGATTGACACCTGGATGGGAGCCAATGAGAAGTCTTGCTCTTTGTCACCTGACTGCAACTGCACCAACACCTGATGGAGCTTTGGGAGAGGCAGTGGGTGGTGGTTGAAGGGAGGGGGAGAGGAGGAGATGAGGGCAAATTAACCTGGTGTGCCACAGACATTCATTTCATTTCAGTTCAACCTCCCGATGAGCGAACTGTACCTCGACCGCCCTGAACAGTCTGATACTAGATATTGGTTTGTTGTCTCTGCGTTTTGGCCGCTAGAATTCTATGACACACGACTTACCATGCCTACCATGTTTTTAACCGCCTTCAAGAGGTGGGTAAGAGGGAGACATAGGGAGAAGACAGGGCTTTAGTTGGTTTAGAGAGAGTGTTTGCTAGCCTTGATAGACCATCCTGATGTAGTGAGCTCACGTTCAGTTTGGCAGATCAGTCTGGCTTTCCCCCCTATCTCGAACGATTAATGTGAGCGGGAGTACTTGGCTTGACAGACTAACTTCAGCCAATCAGCAGAACAAAACGTTTGCCAAATCTAGTCGGAAGAACGGTGAAAATGTCCTTTCTTCAGCGCCTACTCTTGTTCTTATTTAAATGTTATTGTAAAGTCTATTTTTGCAGTACTGCATTTATGACTGTTTATTCTACTAATGTTAACATTACCGCTCGTTGCTTCGGGAGACTGTTTTGCCACGGGAACCACTCAGGGGCTACGTTCTCCTGGGGGGGGGCAGAACAGCAGTCAGAACACAGTCCCTGATTGGTCTGGTCAAAGCGTAATTTTGAGAATAATCGTTCGAGATAGGGCAAAGTCCAGACTGATCTGCGGAGGCAAACTGAAAGTGAGCTCATGAGATCAAGATGGCCTGTGTGTGTGTGTGTGTGTGTGTGTGTGTGTGTGTGTACGTGCGTACGTGTTAAGGCTGAAGTCTACCTTGTTGATGAGCTGCTCTCCAGTTTCAGACGCTGTCACCAGTTTGCAGAGAGCTTGCAGAGCTGGAGGCGGGAGACCTGGGAGACAGAGAGGAGTGAGAGGACAGATGAAGGACAGGGGAGGAGAGGAGTGAGGACAGATGAAGGACAGGGGAGGAGAGGAGTGAGAGGACAAATGAAGGACAGGGGAGGAGAGGAGAAGAGAGGACAGACAAAAGGACAGGGGAGGAGAGGAGTGAGAGGACAGATGAAGGACAGGGGAGGAGAGGAGTGAGAGGACAGATGAAGGACAGGGGAGGAGAGGAGTGAGAGGACAGACGAAGGACAGGGGAGGAGAGGAGTGAGAGGACAGATGAAGGACAGGGGAGGAGAGGAGAGGACAGATGAAGGACAGGGGAGGAGAGGAGAAGAGAGGACAGATGAAGGACAGGGGAGGAGAGGAGAAGAGAGGACAGATGAAGGACAGGTGAGGAGAGGAGTGAGAGGACAGATGAAGGACAGGGGAGGAGAGGAGTGAGAGGACAGACAAAAGGACAGGGGAGGAGAGGAGTGAGAGGACAGACGAAGGACAGGGGAGGAGAGGAGTGAGGACAGATGAAGGACAGGGGAGGAGAGGAGTGAGAGGACAGATGAAGGACAGGGGAGGAGAGGAGAAGAGAGGACAGATGAAGGACAGGGGAGGAGAGGAGTGAGAGGACAGATGAAGGAGGGGAGGAGAGGAGTGAGAGGACAGACGAAGGACAGGGGAGGAGAGGAGAAGAGAGGACAGATGAAGGACAGGGGAGGAGAAGAGTGAGAGGACAGATGAAGGACAGGGGAGGAGAGGAGTGAGAGGACAGATAAAGGACAGGGGAGGAGAGGAGTGAGAGGACAGACAAAAGGACAGGGGAGGAGAGGAGAAGAGAGGACAGATGAAGGACAGGGGAGGAGAGGACAGATAAAGGACAGGGGAGGAGAGGAGAAGAGAGGACAGAGGAAGGACAGGGGAGGAGAGGAGTGAGAGGACAGATGAAGGACAGGGGAGGAGAGGAGAAGAGAGGACAGACGAAGGACAGGGGAGGAGAGGAGTGAGAGGACAGACGAAGGACAGGGGAGGAGAGGAGAGGAGAGGAAAAGAGGAGAGGAGATGAGAGGCGAGGAAAACATATTATCCAATCTACCTCTGTGAAGTACCGACTATCTGATGTCACTAGCCATGTTTCCATCCACACGTTTTATGCGAATTAAGTTATATCGAATTAAAAATGCCTTATGGAATCAGTAAAATCCGATTAAAAGTCATGAAAATAGACAACAAGTTTGTACTGTCGATCTCGTCGGATTTTCTCTTGTTCAATAAAAGGCTATTGTGATAAATGCTTTATCCGATTTAAAGCTCTAGATGGAAACGCACGTTCACCGGCTTTATTCGCATTCATATTTTTAGCCATCCTCACATAATTCGATTGACAAGTGGATGGAAACATGGCTTATGACAAACAGTACACGTATGTCACAGTCAGGTAGAGTGGGTGATCGACAGGAAGTCAGTCTGAATTCTAGACTTCTGGGCTGAGGTACCGAGCAGAGACTGCAGAGTGGCGCTGCACTGCTGAAGCCGGTCCCCGGGGTCGGCTGTGGGGAAGAAGACCGCGGCAGGGAGACCGGTGCCGGTACCGGAACAGTCCAACCGGAACCCCACTGCTGAGAGGAGGGCCTGCCAGCCCGGGACGCCGCCCACCTGGAATGTGAGGGAATAGATGTTTATCAACCGGACCGGAGACCTCTGTTCATCAGACAGACAGACAAACACGCACGCACACACGCACACACACACACACACACACAGACAGACAGACAGACAGACAGACAGACAGACAGACAGACAGACAGACAGACAGACAGACAAACACGCACGCACGCACACACACACACACACGCAGACACAGACAGACAGACAGACAGACAAGCACGCACACGCACACACACACACACACACGCACGCACACACACACACACGCACACACACACACCTTGTTCTCCACGCTCTGCTGTGACGTGTACATGGGGTTACACTGGCAGCTCTGGATACGCTGCAGAGACTTCTCCACCTGGGGGCGAGCAGAGGGAGTGTTCTGTAGCCTCTGGAGAGACAACACCATTCATGTGTCCTCCATCTTGTCTTGTGTGTGTATAGCCTGCTGTGTACTGACCATGGATAGCGACGATCTGACAGAGCGTTTAATATAATCAGGTGGAGGAGGAGTCTTACCAGGTGCAGTAGAACCCTCAGGGCGTCCCGAGCCCTCTCTGGGTATTGGAGGATCTCTGCCAGGGCCTGGCCAATCAGAGATATGGGGCTGTTCAGCTTCACGTCACTGCCAATCAGCATGAAGCCTGTCGGGAGGCAATATCCAATAAGAGAACGGAAGGTCAGGTCAAGTAAAGAAGGTTTCAAGTATGTGTGAGTTTGAGTGACAGTGTGTGTGTGTGTGTGTGTGAGTGTGTGTGTGCGCGTGTGTGTGTGAGTGTGCGCGCGTGTGTGTGAGTGTGTATGCGCGTGTGTGTGTGTCTGTGCGTGCGTGCGTGTGTTGTGTGTGCGTGTGTGTGTGCGCGTGTGTGTGTGAGTGTGTGCGCGCGTGTGTGCTCACCAGCCCAGTGTGTGTGTGTGTGTGTGTGCGCGTGCGTGTGTGCTCACCAGCCCAGTGTGTGTGTGTGTGTGTGTGCGTGTGTGTGTGTGTGTGTGTATATGTGTGTGTGTGTGTGCTCACCAGCCCAGTGTGTGTGTGAGTGTGTGTGTGTGCGTGTGTGTGTGTGAGTGTGCGTGTGTGTGTGAGTGTGTATGCGCGTGTATGTGTGTCTGTGTGTGCGTGTGTTGTGTGTGCGTGTGTGTGTGCGCGTGTGTGTGTGAGTGTGTGCGCGCGTGTGTGTGTGTGCTCACCAGCCCAGTGTGTGTGTGTGTGTGCGCGTGCGTGTGTGTGTGTGCTCACCAGCCCAGGGTGTGTGTGTGTGTGTGTGCGTGTGTGTGTGTGTGTGTGTGTGTGTGTATATGTGTGTGTGTGTGCTCACCAGCCCAGTGTGTGTGTGTGTGTGTGCGTGTGTGTGTGCTCACCAGCCGAGTGTGTGTGTGTGTGTGTGTGTGCTCACCAGCCCAGTTGGAGGGGTGTGAGAACTGTTGGCTGCACTGCAGCGTCTTCATGGCGTCGGCGAGGGCGGCGCTGGCCCTGGTCCCGGCGCGCAGCGCTGTGTAGAAGGTGTGGGCGAACACCTTGGAGGCGGCGGTGGGCACCGGCCACAGGGACACGCACACGCACTGCACCCCCGCCGCCAGGAAGGCCCGGGTCAGCCCGATCACCCCGTCCGCCGTCACCCTGCTGGCGCACTCCTGGTACGACCTGGGAGGGGACAGGTGACAGGTGACAGGGTTAGGGGTAGGGCTGGGCGTTATTGACAAAAACATACATTGCAGCGATGCAATTTTTTGCGATATATATTGGAATATATTTTGTTTGTTTAAAATAGAAATAAGCAAACTTGTAAATATACAGGCCTATGTCCTATATGAGGTTAGAACAAAACAGTGATCCTTGCGTCTGCTTACACCGGTAGCCAAGTGTCTTGACTGCGTTTCTAAAACGCCTACTAATAATGCGTCTCTTAGTATTTGACAGTCATCAAAATTAAAAAGTTGAGCAAAATGTTTGTATCGTGACATGTTTTGAGTTAACATAGCAGGAAAAAAGAGAACAACATTGCAGGCCCTTGTGATGTGACTATTGTGCATGTGCACATTGCGATGGTGATGCATAAACGATGTATTGTGCAGCCCTAGTTAGGGGTGTGTGTGTGTGTGTGTGTGTGTGGTGAATGTGACACTTGTTAACCGACCCATCAACATGATAGCAATGGAACTATATTTGGGCCCCTGCGATGAATTTTAAAAATGCGGACCGAAATGAAGAATTGAAATGGAGAGCGCTCACCCCAGGACCACCAGTTTGACGGGCAGCTTCATGTCCAGAATATCAGCAGCAGTGAGCAGGAACTCCTGCAGCGGCGGACTGTCACACACGCTTTCCATGTCGCACACGCTCCCTCCGTCATCGCTCTCGTCCTCCGGCCCCCTCAGCCTCTCCGGGCTGCCGTGGCTCTTCGCCAGCGAGGCCTTGTCCTTTCCGTCCTGATCCCCGGTCTCGCCTGCGACGGGCCCCGCGCGCAGAGCACTCTCCCTGGGCCTGCCGCCCGACCCTTCCCCCGCCGGGCGGTCCTGGCTGGGGGAGAGAACCAGGGCAGCCAGCTTCCAGGAGATGTGAGTGGCAAAGTGAACACACTCGGCCTGGGCCATGGCCGCCAGCACGCGGTCCTTGGTGGCCGAAGCCCCGGTGAGGGGGTGGCAGCCCAGCAGCTCCCCCAGCCGGAGGGCCTCGTCCTGGGCCGAGGGCAGCGGCCCCCACAGCCAGCGGTCCATGACGCTGGGGGGCAGGTGGGGAGCCCCCACCACCGCGGCCACGGAGCCCCCTCCGGAGCAGAGCAGGGGACCACCTCGACGAGGGTGGGCCTGGGGTGGGGGGAGGATGACAGTAATCAACCGCCAATTAAAGACATGCGCTATAGAGGTGTGACAAGATATCGTGCCGAGACAATGCAATATAAAAACGTGACGATATGCATCGACGAGATGATTATTTATTTTACTTATATAAAGCGACTTTGGGTACCCAGATAAGCACCATTCAAACATTACAACTATAGGGCAAACAACAGCACTGTTTTGTATTTTGTGTTTTTTGTATAAAATAATATTTTTCCAGTTATATATTCATCGTTCAAGTATTGTAAAAAGTATAGTTATAATATTGTATCATAGCGATATTGTGAACCCAACATTGTGTATCGTCACACCCTTAATGCACTTGTGTCAAGTGCTTGAATGTGTGTCTGTTTGTGTGTGTGCGTGTGTGTGCATGTGTGTGTGTATGTGTGTGTGTGTGCGTGTGTGTGCATGTGTGTGTGTATGTTTGTGTGTGTGCGTGTGTGTGCATGTGTGTGTGTGTGTGTGCATGTGTGTGTATTGTCATGGAATTTAACACACAGTCTCAAGACTATTCAGATGCATACCCTTTCTATTCATCAAGTCCCCTGAAAACCCCTGGGTTTCAATCTCCCTTTATGATTATAAACACCCATTGTAATTGTAAACAGACTCCTCTGCTTCGCTCTTTTGTCCAAGTCAGACATGCCACACCTTGTCCTTCCTGCCCTGACTCAGACCTTTGTCTATATTCAAAGTATATTCAAAGTAAGTTTGCATCCCCCGCCCACTGGGTGATATCCGACTCAGCCAATCAAATGACACCTAATACCTCGTTGGTTTTGAAGCAATATAAGGGGCAGTCTGGCGATCTGACTTTCACTTCTTCTCTGGTAGAATCACGCTGTGTTTTTACTATTTGAAGTCCGTTTGCAACCGTATTGTTTCTTAATAAACCTGACTGAACATATTTTGAGCGAACCCAAGCTTTGGCAAGTACTCTCATTTTTCAAGCAACTACAATTGGCGACTCGGGACGGGATTCGACTGCGGTGAGATTCGCCTGGAGTGGAACCGAGGGACGCAGACGTGCGGAAGCGGTAGCCGCTTTGGGAAGCTTCTCTCGTTGCGTCTATGCGCATTGCTTTTGGAGAGGCCCCGCCGTTGGTTCCACTCGGCTAAAACTCACGGTACGTTGAAAGATCCTTTTATGCTTGTTATTTGCCTTGGTTTCGGTTCAGCTTGTTGGTCTAGATTATTGAAAACAGAAAACCCCAGCGTGGGTATTTTAGTACTATAAATTGTGTAATTATCTAAGGAGGTTGTGAACAGCAATAGATATTTGTCTTTTGACTTCGTCCTTGTTTCGTTACGAGAAAATAAGCTGTTCAAGTGAGGGTTTGGTCTCGTGAATCTTGTTCCCCTGTAGTTGATGTACAATGTTAGGTTGTTTATCGGTTACAGCTTAGAACGGGGGTTTTTGAGTTAAATACGCCAAAGATTTGGCACAGAACAGGCTTTCTTTTTGGCCGGTCGCGGGAGAGTTTAACCGCGAGCACGTTGAGAGAGTTTTTGCTCAACGGAGATAGTAGCTACAGGGAGTGATTGGCGTTTCCAATCCGCGTTTCTTGGAGAAACGTTTTCCCATTTGTTCCTGGGTGACTTGGTAAACCTAACGAGCGTTAGTTTTCACCAAGTGGCTGTACATATTTGGTAGGATCTAGACATCTGGTTTAGCCTGGACCAAATTGCTAGTGCAGCCGAGGTTGTTGTAAACGTGGGCCTTTGTTTCATGTTTGTGTGTTAAGTCGTCGTTTGGTCGTCTGTTGGTCGTTCTTTGTTCTGCGTTAAGTCGTATGTACGTCATTTTTGGTCGTCTTTTGGTCGGCCTTTGTTTTTTGCGTCCTCGTGCGAGTTTGCTGTCTTCTTTCTTGTATGTGCACGGGATTGTCTGCTGTGTTTACTGTTTGAACTTCAGCTCTGTCTTGTATGTGTTTGTTTAAGCGCTGTATATATACATTTTTTTTCAGGTAACAGTACTGTTTATTTTTTGCCGACACTGGTTTTAAGGGCCGTAAATCGTAACTGCTAGTGAGTAGTCTGAGAGACGTTCATCTCCGTGTTACGAAGGAGTGTAGGAGAGTGTTTTTGGTTTGTTTTTTCCGTAAGCGATTTTGGTGCAAAATGGGTGCTGTTACTAGCGTTACTAGCTCGCCACTTGATATTCTCAAATTGTCTGGGCCAGCTAAGATTGTTGCGCAAAGGCTTTGGGATGATGCTTGTGTACAGTATTTGATCTGGGCGAAGCATTCTGATTTCCCCCTGTCCGGTACACTCAATATTAGTGAGTTAGCAACTGTTAGGGCTCAGTTACAGGCGTTTGAAATGACTAGGTTAGGAAGGAAGCCTGGAAATGCGATAGATTGGAATGCATTCAGGAAGTGGGAAATACTCGCACACGAGTGTTTTTTCAAGTCAGAAAGAAGCGTAGCTGACGAAGTTAATCAGAGAGATGAATATTCAGAGTCCCTCCCCCCTCCTAGTCATTCCGTTTTTAACTCTATCACGCCGACTCGGCACTCAGAGCTCACACATTTTTCCCAAACTATGACTGGTTCACCCGCAGCTGCTGCCCCGCCTCCCAACTCTGTTTTTCCGTCTGCTCCCAACCAACAACGACCACAGGGTCGTCACATGAACAAGAATAGCAGGCATAGGAACAGAATGGACTACAGGAGGAGACCGAGGGAGGGAAACGAAAACGAAGACAAAACTGACGCGTGTTTTCATTGTAAGAAAACTGGTCACTGGATCAGAGACTGTCACAGTTACCGCAAGCGAAATGAGAGAAAGAATCCTGCAACCTGGGGTTCGGCGCCACCTGCTGGAAGTTCCCTTGAACAACCCACAAGGTAGATTTTAACTAGCCAATATAGACTCATTTTTTTAAAGTAAATAAACAGGACGAGACAGATGTAGCTGAGGACGTAAGGTTTGTACATGATAGTGGGGGGGGATAGATAATGTTTGCCAGTTTCTTAACCTGAATACAGCATCTCCTAACCCAATTATATATTTTTAATGTTTATGTTAAATATCTCATGTTTATAGTTTGAGGCACATTCATCGGGCCTGAGTTTTTTTCTGAGTGGGTTTTTTACAGACAACTGTCGTTCCGGGAGTGATGGGTGAATGCCGAACCAGGAGACGGGCACAGACCGGAGGTGGAGATGGAGGTTACTGGCCTGTTTTCCCTACAGATAAGCGATCTGGGGTTCGTGAGATGCAACGCCAACGCCATGTCACCTACTCACTGTGAGCGACAGATAAGTATGAAACAGGAGCAGTGCCCAAATACTCTGTCCTCAAATGCAGAAGAAGGAGGTTTAGATATACAAATTTTAGCTATACAAATGAAGCTTTGATGGAGTTCTTTGATTAGTTAATTGTAAATGAAGCCAGTTCATTTTAGTGTCATTTTCTTTGCCCCATCTCTATTTTTATCCTGACTTCAGGAAATTTTTGCTTTCACCCTTAGGGGGTGTTGTTTTGTTGAGACGAGAATATAGCGTATTTTCTTTTCATAAAATCGCAAGAGAACTGCTAGAGCCAAATCCAATTGCCTTGATCATGACTGGGGACTGGGCGTGTTAAAGTCATTCTAACACTGCCCCTGATGTCACTGTAGGCTACTGCAGACTGGCTCTAAATGACACTTAAACAGTCACCCTGTTTAAGTTTTCCTGACAGAATAACAACATTTTTTCCCCAAAGCAGGAGCTTGCGCTTAACCATGTTTCTGAGTATCTCCTACAGACTGTTGAATAACCGTTCCTGACCAAAGAAGGGAACAGGGAGACCAGACCAGAGGACTCTCTTTTGCTCTTCTGTTTTGTCTCTGTTTGTCTCTCTCATCTGTGGATCCACAGACGGAGCACTTCATCAGCCTGTGCTGGAGGCGGGAGCGCCGAGGTGAGCCCTCCAGCAGCACGACCCGGGCCGGTCCTACGTGGAGCAGTACAGAGATGGACCGGGTTCAGTTCAAGAGCCTACATTTCTGACCTACAAGCATCTGCTCCACCTGCGGAGAAAAAGAAATGAAGGACTAAGTGCACATTTCCACCACCAAACTAACCTGTATCAAGGGCCTAATGACAAACCTGTACTACCTCGTTCATGTTTTCATTATGCTTTCAAACTAGCCCACGGGCCAGATCATGTTTCAAAAACAGGGGTGGCGGAGGATGTTAACAGATGTCTCCAACAGAGTGAGGACCGCCATTTCCTGAGGCTAAGGAGGGGTTCCTGCATCACATCTCTCCTGGGAGTTGGGTCCTGATCCGCGACCTGGGGCCGTCCCCACGCAGACAGCGGTCAAAGTAGCTGAGAGGACTTTGTGGATCCACGCAAGCCATTGCCGACGGGTCAAAGCAGCAGACAACGGTCCACCAGGAGATCGCCAACACCAGGAGGATGCAGCTGAACCAGAGGGCTCAAAGGCCAAAACCATGGGCCATCACACTGTCCTCTCCTCTGACGAGAAATCGGAGGAAAAATGGCCTTGCTGGTCACCTCCTTCTACTGGTCGTTATGATGGCAACATGGAGAAACACCACAGCCTTGACCTCACAAGATGCACCACACACGCACACACACCTGCACACACTGCAACTAACATTGAACAAAACTGATTCAAACAACGCAACATTGAAGTTGCGATCCAGAAGAGAAGACGCCTTGCATTCCCCAGTAACATTCTATTGCCCAAAAGAGAAGTGTCACCTACATGACTGTTGGATTTACACTGTGAACAAGAATGACTGGACTCTGTTACACTCTACAGATGTCAAAATCCAAGACGATGAGAAGTTCCTTGGATCTACCCTGGTGACTCTGACCAATGCTGATTGGAGAATGCCATATTGGTGTGTTTTAAGCAGAGATGTGATTAATGTAGCTCGAAGCAGAAACTATGGTGCTGATATTTGCAAACCTGTCCCAGATTATCCCTCTACTATGGTAGTTAATTGTAACCAGTATTTAACCAGGTCATCCAACTCAGATCGGAAGACCCATCCTAACACTGCTATAAGTATGGTACGGGAATTTGC
>NC_140241.1:27575549-27583049 GCF_949987555.1 Borostomias antarcticus
AGCACAGTAATGGTGCATGTTTTATGTGACAAATAAAGAAATCTTGAAAAACTTGTTCAGCCTGAGGATAAAACACTGTGATTAAACATTCCTCACTGATTAGCTTCCTGCTAAGTCTGGTGCACATATTTTTATTTCCACAAAATGTGCAATGTATGTACTGTGCTTTTTAAATGAAATAAACTAAAGTAATGACTAATTGGGTTTAAAGTGCATTTCAATACATTTTTGTTGTATATTTTAAATCCTCTAGAGAACTAGCTGTGAACTGAAATATGAACGTGGAACTCCCCGCTGGTTGGTATACACACAGGGCATACATTTACGGAAAACATACGAGAACTTTCCAATTCTGCAAATAAGCAGATATGACACAAAATGTGCTACACTTCTCCATCTTGCACAAAAGCAAAGTTCTGCCCTTAATTGTGACACATAAATCAAAAATATTAAATGGAAAGCCCTTTGGCACTGTACCGAGTGCACAGTGCACGTGCACACACACGCACACACACACACACACGCACGCACACACGCACACACACACACACACACGCGCACTGCTGGCGAGGGCAACTCCACTGCAGTGGTTTTCAGTGCGAGCGGAGAGCCGTCTGTGTGGGGGAACATTTGCTGACACAACACATGGTAGTCTATTACAAAGACACCCTCTGGCGCCAAGCAAAGCTGAGGCTTGTGGGCAGATGAGGGGAGGGTGGAGAGAGAGAAGGAGAGGGAGAGAGGAGGAGGGTGGAGAGAGAAGGAGAGAGAGAGAGGAGGGGGCTGAGAGAGAGAAGGAGAGAGAGAGAGAGGAGGAGGGTGGAGAGAGAAGGAGAGAGAGAGGAGGAGGGTGGAGAGAAGGAGAGAGAGAGAGAGGAGGAGGGTGGAGAGGAGGAGAAGATGTGAAACATGTGGTAGATGTGGTTCTCTCTATCTGTGTGTGGTTACTGTGAGGGAGACGGTTTGACCGAAGTAATATTTCCTCCTCCACACAAACACATTCCTCTCTCTCCCTCTCTCTCTCCCTCTCTCTCTCTCTCCCTCTCTCTCTCCCTCTTTTAATCAGCAGAGATAGTCAAATCAGCGCAGATATAAAGTAGGTGAGCAGCAGATCGATGTGAGCAGCTTTTTATAGCGTTTTCTTTCCAATTCACTTCCTCTGTAGAATGATTGAGGTGGCACATTGCGCCCTCTACAGCAATAAAATCTCTCTCTCTCGCACACACACACCCGCACGCACGCACGCACGCACGCACACACACACACACACACACACACACACACACACACACACACACACACACACACACACACACACACACACACACACACACACACAGCCTCACATACAAGTGCTAAATGTTTATCTACTAGGGCATGCAGGCTCCTCAGGGTCTCTGTACCTGCTATAGTAGCTGTCAACTCCCAGAGCCTCTCTGGCCTGGCCAATGAACTGCTCCAGAGTCTGAGGACCTGCTCCGGCTCCTCCCCCCTGGGCTCCAGCTCCGCCCTCTTGGAACTCTGAAGGTTCTCCTACTCCCTCTCCTAGGTACACCTCGTGGAACTTCAGAATACCTGAAAACGAGAGTATCGGGCTAAATATGAAGGTTTGTGTGTGTTTTTGTAAATGTGTTTTTGTACATTTGTTTTGTGAAAATGTGTGTATGTGCATTTGTGTGTGTGTTTGTGTGTGTGTGGGTGCGTGTGTGTGAGTGCGTGCACGTGTTTATGTGTGTGACTGTGTGGTGTGTGTGAGAGCATAAACAGGTGGTGCTGTCGCTCAGTATTAATTCACAGCTTTTTAGTGCCGTCGCCTCAGGAAACAGCAGGCAATAGACAGAGCGCTGCTGGGCACAGAGACAGTGAGAAATATGGCTATTTAAAAATGAGCCAAGAAGGCAGTGTGTGTGAGTGTGTGCTTGTTGACACAATATGTTTGCATGTGTGTGTGTGTGTTAGCATGTGTGTGAGCATGTGTATGTGTGTGTGTGTGTCCGACTGCGTGAGCGTGCACATGTTTGTGTGTGTGTGTGTGTGTGAGAGAGAGAGCCTGTGTGTGTGTGTGTGTGTGTGTGTGTGTGTGTGTGTATGCAGGGCTTACCTGACCCCGGCGCTAGGAGCCAGCTGTACAGATAGCCGGCTGCCAGGGAGTAGTAGAGGACCAGGGCCCTCTGAGCGCTGACCGTCTCCAGGATGTGCTCCACGGTCACCGGGGCGTAGGGGTCAGAGCTCTGCCCCTGCTGACCCCCAGTCTGCCGTTCCACCAGGAGGTCGGCGAACGCACGGGTACGACCTCGCTCCGCCACCGCCAGCGCCTCGTCATGGTGACCTGAGGAGAGGGGTGTAACCGCAGAGACGAAGAGATACTGAATGAGATGGGCGAGATATGGAGGTGGAGGAATGGCGAGGCTGTGTGGGATGATCACCAACCTAAACTGACGAGGACCCTCTGGAGAGCCTGGTAGGAGCTGGTCTGCAGGTCGAACAGGGAGAGCTTGTAGTCGGTGCTGTGCTGCGCCTCGTGGCGGATGGTCTCGAACAGCGCCGACGCCCGGTACAGCTGGACCGACGTGGGGAGAGGGAACACCCTCCGTCAGACACTCATCCCAATACAGATGACGACGCCGTCGATTGTAATACAGGATATAGGAAGCCCCTCTGTCTAGGCGAGGAGAGGGCGAGTCGATCGTGCTTCCATCCAAACATAGGGCTTATACAGAAGCGGGCCAGCAGGTGGCAGCGCACAGCAACACAAGCCTGCTGAGGGAGGTGTACTGTGGTCTGTCATGGCTAGGCACTCCCCTTCATCTGCGCTCCCTTGTTAAGTAGAAATACAGAGATATAGTATGTACCAGCTCAGTGGCCTTGTGGTTAGAGTGTCCGCCCTGAGACTGGGAGGTCGTGAGTTCGATCCCCGGCCGAGTCATACCAAAGACTATAAAAAAAAATGGTACCGATGCCTCCCTGCTTGGCACTCAGCATCAAGGGTTGGATTGGGGGTGAGTCCCTGCGACATACTAGCGTCATGTCCAGGGGGTGTACTTGTACATCAAGCTGCCTCACGCTAAGGAAACAGGAGATAGGCTCCAGCCCTATGGGCCAATAGGCTCGAGAACCAGTTCTCAAGGCTACTTAGAGAGATATAGATAACCGCTGGGACAGAAGCCTGATTAGGCACCATGCAGGCAACAGCAGTAGGAGTACGATGGTGAGGGTCTAAATAAGATAGCTAAACATGAGCTCCTGCAGGGTTTTAATAGGGCGATGTCTTAGCTTTAGTCTTAATCACACTGGAGGATACACTGCATCTAGAAAGTATTCATATCCCTTCACTTTTTCCACATTTCGTTATGTTTCAACCTTGTTTCAAAATTGATTACATTCTTTTTTTCCCTCAAAATTCTGCACACAATACCCCATAATGACGAAGTGAAAAAAGGTTTTAAGACATTTTTGCAAATGTATTAAAAATGAAAAACTAAAATATCAAATGTACAAGCACAAGTATTCACTCCCTTTGCTATGACACTCAAACTTGAGCTCAGGTGCATCCTGTTTCCACGGATCCTCTTTGAGATTGAGTGGAGTCCACCTGTGGTAAATTCAATTGATTGGACATGATTTGGAAAGGCACACACCTACAGTACAGTATCCAAGGTCCCACAGTTGACAGTGCATGCCAGAGCACAAACCAAGCCAACCAAGAGGAAGGGCACAAAAAAATCTGCAGCATTTAAGGTCCAAACGAGCCCAGTGGTCTCCATCATTCGTAAACGGATGAAGTTTGGAACCAGCAGGACTCTTCCTAGAGCTGGCCGCCCAGCCAAACTGAGCAATCGGGGTAGAAGGGCCTTGGTCAGGGAGGTGACCAAGAACCTGATGGTCACTCTCACAGAGCTCCAGCATTCCTCTGTGGAGATGGGAGAACCTTCCAGAAGGACAACCATCTCTGCAGCACTCCACCAACCAGGCCTTTATGGTAGAGTGACCAGATGGAAGCCTCAGTAAAAAGGCACATGACAGCCCCCTAGGAGTTTGCCAAAAAGGCACCTAAAGGACTCTCAGACGAAGAGAAACAAGGTTCTCTGGTCTGATGAAACCAAGATTGAACTCTTTGGCCTGAATGCCAAGGGTCATGTCTGAAGGAAACCAGGCAACGCTCATCACCTGGCCAATACCATCCCTACAGGAAACCAGGCAACGCTCATCACCTGGCCAATACCATCCCTACAGGAAAACAGGCAACGCTCATCACCTGGCCAATACCATCCCTACAGGAAACCAGGCACCGCTCATCACCTGGCCAATACCATCCCTACAGGAAAACAGGCAACGCTCATCACCTGGCCAATACCATCCCTACAGGAAAACAGGCAACGCTCATCACCTGGCCAATACCATCCCTACAGGAAAACAGGCAACGCTCATCACCTGGCCAATACCATCCCTACAGTGAAGCATGGTGGTGGCAGAATCATGCTGTGGGGATGTTTTTTCCCTAGATTGAGGGAAAGATGGATGCAGCAATGTACAGAGAGATCCTTGATGAAAACATGCTCCAGAGCGCTCTGGATCTCAGACTGGGGCGAAGGTTCGCCTCCCAACAGGACAGCGACCCTAAGCACACAGCCAAGATAACAAAGGAGTGACTTCGGGACAAGTCTGTGAATGTCCTTGAGTGGTCCAGCCAGAGCCCAGACTTGAACCGCATTGAACTGTTCTGGAGAGACCTGAAAATGGCTGTGCACCGACGCTCCCCAACCTGACGGAGCTTGAGAGGATCTGCAAAGAAGAATTGGAGAAACTGCCCAAAAATAGGTGTGCCAAGCTTGTAGCATCATACTCAAGAAGACTTCAGGCTATAATTGCTGCCAAAGGTGCTTCAACAATACTGAGTAGAGGGTGTGAATACATGCACATGTGATATGAGTGTTTTATTTTTAATAAATTAGCAAAAATGTCATATTTTGAGCAATTTCACCAATTTAATCTATTTTGGAGTAAAGCTGTAACATAACACAATGTGGAAAAAGTGAAGGGATATGAATACTTTCCGGATGCACTGTATGCCATTAATAACCCCCAGGGACACCAGCATGTGTGCTTCCGCATCTGGGTGACAGCTAAGCCATCGGCATTCCTGACAGCGTCTTCGATGGCTTTATCTGTGTTGGCTGGAAAAGGCAGACAGTGTGTGTGTGTGTGTGTGGGAGTGGGGGGGGGGGGCACGGTGCACAAAACAAGCCCTCTTCTCCACCCAGCCTCTAATTGATTCAGTGCTGTCATCCTAGACCAGCCCGGCTGTCTGCAAACATCCAACAACAGCGCTCGTGCTTGAGGACACACACACATTTCTGTGACAATGTGTGTGTGTGTTCCCCTGTCGCCTGTGTTTTTTGGGGCTTGTAATCTGCTCTAGCTGTGATTGGGTCAGGCTAGGCCTCCGGCTGCAAAAATTGGTTTTCTTTAGAAAACAAGTAGATTGGGAGGGTGGCAAATGTTTTGGATGAAAACTCTGGATGCAGTGAAATGATACAAACTGGGAACAGCCACCCCCAAATCCCTCACTGCCCAAGGCATCAGCGCCTACCTTAGACAGAACCTAGCATTCAGGAAGCCGGCCAAGACTCCCACACACGCCCGCACACAGGCACACACAGAAAGACAGACAGACAGACAGACAGACAGACAGACAGACACACACACACACACACACACACACACACACACACACACACCTGGTGTTGAGCCTCCTCAAGGTTTCCACTGGCCCACAGAGACAAGCCGAGACGATGGCGAATCTTAGCCTCGTCCTCTCTCCTGCCCAACTGCTCCGCCAGACGCAGACCTGGAAGAGAGAGAGAGAGAGAGAGAGAGGGAGAGAGAGAAAGAAAGAGGGAGAGAGAGGAATCCTTGGTTACTGAATGAAAGCGAAGGCCGGCACAAAAAAACACAATGGTGGACAGTTCACACAGAAAGCCCCACCTCTCCCACACAGCTGTGAGAGCCGTAAGAGCAACGGTCACTTTCCTTCCCTCTCCTTTTCTGTCTCCTCTCTCCATGTCGTACTACTGTCTCTCCTGTCTCTGTCACATTTTCACCTATTAGGATTAAAAGTCATCCTCATCCTCTCTCTCTCTCTCTCTCTCTCTCTCTCCCACTCTTTCCTCTCATGTGTTCCCACCCCTGCTATGTCAGTCAGAGGGGGGGGGGGGGGGGGATGAGTGTGCTCAGTTAGGGTCGGCGTCTGGGAGTTCTTCAAACATCTTGGCTGTTGGTGCCGGTTCTGTTCCTCAGCCTGTCTGATGTTCTGCATCTCTGCTCCTCTGTCGCCCCAGACGGGGGCAGGACACTAATTGGAGCCACATGAACCGTCTGTCACCACGTCTCGCTAGTTACATATTCATCCCGTTGGTTTAATGATCAATTAGGAACCCAAAGAGTCGCGTCTGAGGTGAAAACCCATGACCGTGTTTTACAGGCTCAGCAAGGCCTGAAGAAAGCTAATAAATGAACCAAACCGCCCTCCTGAATTATGCATTGGCGTCGTGATTCGGTTTTGCAAACTAAAGACAGGTGTATCTGTGCGCCCTTGACCATGGCTGTATTTGTGTGTGTGTGTGTGCGTATTTATGTGTTATTTTTGTGTGTGTGTGTGAGTGTGCGTGTGTATCTGTGTGTGCCTGTGTTCAGAAGTGTATGGGCGCTAGACACGAACAGGATTATTGACTACACACACAGCTTGAAGGGAAACCACATTCCGGGACAGAATGTAGAACACAGAGAGCTTAACAAGCAGAGTCTGGATTTGGACTTCCTCCCCGGTGTCCACGGGGTTTGGGAATACAACTCATGATGCATTGAAGCCCAAACAAAGACAAACTTTAAATGAGCATATATCCCACAGATACATATATCAAAAGACTGGCTAGAGATAGAGAATACATGTACATGTGTATTGTGTAATGTGTTGCATAAGGAACTTCATATTTAGAAACATGTATGTACATATGTGTATTTATATTTTGCTACACTTGCACTTTGGCCTTAGCACTAGTTATGCTCTTAGTCACTTGTTTAAAGGGGAGATGCACTTATGAGTTCTGGCGAGTAGTAGTACACTGACTGCCTACGCTGAATGCAATAATTGTAAGTCGCTTTGGATAAAAGTGGCTGCTAAATGACTAATGTAATGTAATATATGTGAGATGAATGTCAGCCTACTGTATAAGCCGTTCATAAGGACTATTTCAGATTTTCATCCCATTTTCACCCAATTTGGTAGCCAATCACACCCGACATATTGTCCAATTGTCCCCCGTCGTTACTGTGCAGGGTCAGGGTCACAAAGCAGTCAGAGAGAAGAGAGAGCCTGACTCTATCAAGCCTGTGACCGCGCGTGACTCCGACTCCGAACGGGGTCGCCGTAGAGCGGCCGAAATTAAGCCGAAATTAAACTAACCACCCTCGGGAGTGGCGGACCAATATGCCGCTCCCCAG
>NC_140241.1:27588049-27592907 GCF_949987555.1 Borostomias antarcticus
TCCATCCATCCATCCATCCATCCATCCATCCATCATCCATCCATCCATCCATCCATCCATCCATCCATCCATCGCCCCCTCGCCCCGCCCCCCCTAGGTACCCAGGGCTCTGGCTTCGCTCTGCGTGTCCCGGAGCTCGCGCGCGATGGTCAGGTGGTGCAGGTAGTGCTGGAGCGCCCGGTCATGAGCGCCCAGAGCCTGGTAGGCCACGGCCAGGTTACCGTGGGTGGACGCCTGCGACGGCCGGTCATTCACCTGCCGGGGGATGCGCACGTTACAGTGGATCGCGTGTCCGTGTGTTTTCGTTGGTGTCCGTGCGTATGTGTGTGTGTGTGTGTGTGTGTGTCCTGACCTCCAGCGAGATCTGCAGCTCCTGCCTGTGGTAGCGCACGGCCTGGTCGTAGAGGCCCAGGGCGTTGTAGGCGTTGCCCATGTTGCCGTACGCCCGGCCCTGGGCGGCGTAGTCCCCCAGATCCTGGGCCACGGTCAGGTGGGACTTATGAAGCTTCAGAGCCGCCTCGTACTCCCCTTTCATCTGGTGGATGATTCCTGGGTGGGGGGGGGGACAGATGATGAGCTGGTGAGTCAAAGCAAGTGCGTTTCAGTCGAGAGCGGAGTAATGGTGCGTTCGTTTAGAACTGGGAGGTGGCAAATTGCGACTTGCTACTAGGAATGATTCAATAAAACGCTGCGTGAACTCGCACTTCCTCGTGCAAATTCGGATGTTTCTCAGCCCCCAGTTGCCGGCTGACGTCAATATCATATCATATCATCATCATATCATTCGCTATGAATTCATAGCTCGAATTCACACAGGTCGGAGGTAGGTATTTTGTCACTTGCGACTTGCCACCTCCGACCACAAACGAAATCCATCCATCCATCCATCCATCCATCCATCCATCCATCCATCCATCCATCCATCCATCCATCCATCCATCCATCCATCCATCCATCCATCCATCCATCCATCCATCCATCCATCCATCCATCCATCCATCCATCCATCCATCCATCCATCCATCCATCCATCCATCCATCCATCCATCCATCCATCCATCCATCCATCCATCCATCCATCCATCCATCCATCCATCCATCCATCCATCCATCCATCCATCCATCCATCCATCCATCCATCCATCCATCCATCCATCCATCCATCCATCCATCCATCCATCCATCCATCCATCCATCCATCCATCCATCCATCCATCCATCCATCCATCCATCCATCCATCCATCCATCCATCCATCCATCCATCCATCCATCCATCCATCCATCCATCCATCCATCCATCCATCCATCCATCCATCCATCCATCCATCCATCCATCCATCCATCCATCCATCCATCCATCCATCCATCCATCCATCCATCCATCCATCCATCCATCCATCCATCCATCCATCCATCCATCCATCCATCCATCCATCCATCCATCCATCCATCCATCCATCCATCCATCCATCCATCCATCCATCCATCCATCCATCCATCCATCCATCCATCCATCCATCCATCCATCCATCCATCCATCCATCCATCCATCCATCCATCCATCCATCCATCCATCCATCCATCCATCCATCCATCCATCCATCCATCCATCCATCCATCCATCCATCCATCCATCCATCCATCCATCCATCCATCCATCCATCCATCCATCCATCCATCCATCCATCCATCCATCCATCCATCCATCCATCCATCCATCCATCCATCCATCCATCCATCCTCAACTACAGTAGGAACAGGAGAACCTAATGTCAGGGGTTCAACTAGGAACAGGTGAATGGTTCTTCTGCTGGGTTGTTACAGTGTGACCATACAGCAGCACAGACTCTTTTGATCACAGCTTCTCAACCACTAAACCAGAACAAGAACAGGTCCAACACAAGCCATTTCCAACGGGGAGTCAAATCAACCGAGGAACATCATCCCCCCCCCCCCCCCCGACTCACACGCCAGAACACACAGACTGTGAAAACGCTGAAGCCCCCCGTCCCGAGACCGCTATGAATAATTAAATATGAGGCGTGTAAAAAAAAAAAGACGAAACAATTCCGAGATGAAATCTCGACCACAGAGGCTTCCCGGCGCACGCCGGGCGGAGGCAGGGGGAGATCCGTGGTGCGGAGGCAGGGGGAGATCCGGGGTGCGGGGGCGGGGGGGGGGGGGGTGGGTTTGACGAGGCGCTCTCTGTCCGGGGAGCCTCGCTGGCAGCGTCGGGGGCCCCCGTCGGGCGCCTCTGAGCTTCTCACAGAAACCGCTCTGTGGCGTCATTAACAGGGAGCTCCCTCCTCTCCTCTCCTCCCCCCTCCTTCCCTCTCCTCCTCTCCTCTCCTCTACTCCCCCCTCGTTCCCTCTCCTCCCCTCCTCTCCTCCCCCCTCCCTCTCCTCCTCTCCTCCCCCCTCCTTCCCTCTCCTCCCCTCCTCTCCTCTCCTCCCCCCTCCTTCCCTCTCCTCCTCTCCTCTCCTCTCCATAACCCAGTTTTGCTAAACAGATGAGGGAGAGACAAGGGAGAGAGATGGGGAGGAGAGAGAGAAGAGAGAGTGTGTGTGTGAGTGTGAGTGTGTGTGTGTGTGTGTGTGTGTGAAGGGGGGGATACGGAGAGATAGTTGTGAGGAATGATGAAGCGATAGTGAGAGAGAGAGAGAGAGAGAGAGAGAGAGAGAGTGATAGGGAAGCAGAGAGTGGTGGACTGGGGAATCGAGCAGGAAGGCTAATGACTACATTCTGTATGATGGAAACTGGTTTTGAGGGCATGAGCGGAGAGAGACATTCATCTCCAACCACATACATTGCTTGCCACATCCAATACATACTGTACACCCTCACAGGCACAGCACAGCACAGCACACACACACACACACACACACACAGCCCGCACTTCCTACAGCCAGAGCCGTGGCCGCTAAGCGGGGAAAGTGCTGTGGCGAGCGGAAAGCGAGGGGGGCGGAGGAGGGGGCCGGTGGCGGCGACGGGGTGGAATTGCATTTGACCAAGATGTGCTCTGCTTCCTATACGGGTGGAGAGCCGGGGGAGCAGACAGTACACACACACACACACACACACACGCGCGGCTAAATAGAGAGAAGTGGAAGGGACAGGGATGTAGGCCATTGTGCCAGCGTGTGGGCTTTGCCAGGGCATCGGTCATGCCGTCCACTCAGAGTGTGTGTGTGTGTGTGGGGAGGGGGGGTCTGGTTGCCGTGACACCCATCTGTCTTCCTTCCATCAGCCAGTCTGTCAGTCGGTCAGTGACGGCCAAGCAGAGATTAGCCACAGAGGAAGGGCTGATTAGGACCCGAGCCAGTGGTCATTGGTCAGACACCTCATCACAGCTACAGTCTCATTTAAAATGCTGCCTTCATCCATTTCCACACAATGTCTGTCTGTGATGAGGAGGTATGCCATGATGGGGTTAACGATGCTCTTGAGCAACAGAATACTTCCGGGAGAGAGAGAGAGAGAGAGAGGAAGAGAGGAGAGAAGGCGTGGCAGAAAACAGGGGTGTAGGGGTTGTTGAGACACCAGATGGGTTACACATGGCTTTCATGTCTGCCTGTCTTAAGTCAATTCAATGTGTGTGTGTGCGAGTGTGTGTGTGTGTGTGTGTCTAGAGTCCGATTCAGTGAGTGTGAAATGTGAACTCGGTGCCTGTAACCCACTGACACACTGTCTCTTGTGTCTGCACCACCCGCCTCAGGTTTGGACCAGCCCAGCGCTGAGGTCAGGGGTCGGAGCTGAAATAATATCCACCAAGACTGAAATACTACTGGAACTAAACAGAGTCTACTGAATAAAACTGCAGGGAGTTACACGGGTACTGTGTGTGTGTTAAGCTTGTGTTGTGTGTGTGTGCGTGTGTGTGTGTGTGTGTGTGTGTGGAGGTCACTTATAGGAAAGTGAGACCTCCATCGGGGTGCTGGGGTAAGAGGATTACTGAGAAGCCTGCAGAGTCTGCCAGAATAAGTTACTAACACTCTCTCTACCTCCAAGAAAACGCACACACGCGCACACACACACACACACACACACACACACACACACACACACACACACACACACACACACACACACACACACACACACACACACACGGCATCCCCCCCAGGAGGTTAGCGTGCTCCCCTGTCCTAGTTCTGGGGGTGGCAGGGAGCAGGTCATTAGTGTGCTGATAGGCTGGGCAGCGCCTGGCTGATAAAGAGAGTGAGCGGAGGAGAGGAGAGAGGGAGGATTAGAGGTGTGGAAATGAGCAGGGATCTGATGACTGTCTGTTTGGCTGAGGCAGCAGCAGTGGGAGCTTATGGCGAGAGAGGGAGAGAGACAGAGAGGGAGAGAGAGACAGACAGAGAGAGAGAGAGAGAGAGAGAGAGACAGACAGAGAGGGAAAGAGAGAATGAGAGAACGAGAGAGAGAGAGGGAGGGAGGGAGGGAGAGAGAGAGAGAGATAGAGAGAGAGAGAGAGAGAGAGAGAGACAGGGAGAGAGAGAGAGACAGACAGAAAGGGAGAGAGAGAGAGAGAGATAGAGAGAGAGAGAGAGACAAGGAGAGAGACAGAGAGACAGACAGAAAGGGAGAGAGAGAGAATGAGAGAACGAGAGAGAGAGAGAGAGAGAGAGAGAGAGAGAGGGAGAGACTCTGCCCCCGTTCTCCACACTGTGACTGGTGGGGCTCTATCTTTCCTGGGTAAGCTGTGCGTCGATGTCCAGCTGGGCAGCTCCGGGGGCGGCAGCCCTTCTGCCTACACACTCCAGCCCATGACTGATGGTAATTAAGCTTTAAATGGCACAGTCCCAACCCACTAAGGAGTACCACTGGATCCACTAGCCAATGCCCTACTTGTG
>NC_140241.1:27603107-27605607 GCF_949987555.1 Borostomias antarcticus
TCCCCCCCCCACCCTGGAAAGCAGTGCTGACGGCATATAAACACCTCAGACAGAGGGGGGGGGGGGGAGAGAGAGAGAGAGAGAGAGAGAGAGAGGAAGGAGAACAGTGATGTGATGGTGAAATGCCAGCGGGTTTAAGAGACGGGGGTGAGA
The DNA here is from genome assembly GCF_949987555.1 of Borostomias antarcticus. Classification (NCBI taxonomy): domain Eukaryota; kingdom Metazoa; phylum Chordata; class Actinopteri; order Stomiiformes; family Stomiidae; genus Borostomias; species Borostomias antarcticus. The sequence continues at coordinate 27,603,261 of NC_140241.1, forward strand.
GGTGGGGTGGGGGGCGGGAGGTGAGAGGGGAAGGGAGGCGTATGAATTATTTAAAGGGGTTTATTATCATGTTCTTCAGTCGCTTATCTCCTCTTCTCTCTTTCTCTCTATCCCTCACGTTTTCCCTCCCTCTCTTTCTCTCTCTCCTCCTCCTCTCTCTCTCTCCTTCTCTCGCTCCGTGTTTATGCCTTAGCCTCCTCTCCCAGAGGAGTGTGTTCTCATGCAGAAAAACAACTGTGGTGACAACCTCACTGTGAGAAACAACATGTCGTGTGTGTTTGTGAGTGTGAAAGAGCGAGAGACCGTGTGTGTGTGTGTGTGTGTGTGTGTGTGTGTGTGTCTTCATAAACCCACAAAAGGAACCCACATGGGTGAGCCAAACACCATCAATGAGCAAGCATAGAGAGAGAGAGAGAGAGAGATAGAGAGAGAGAGAGAGAGAGAGAGAGAGAGAGAAGCGTGTGTGTCACCTGCAGATGTTGTCTATGGAGGTATCTTGGAGCTGCTTGTACATGGGGGGCTGGCTCTTCTACTAAAATGTGTGTGTGTGTGTGTGTGTGTGTGTGTGTGTGTAGCCCAGCATCTCCTTTCCCTAGGGACAGGCCTAGTTAGAGCCCCCCCCCCCCCTCGAACACACACACACACACACACACACACACACACACACACACACACACACACACACACACACACACATTGTACTGTTAAAAGTACAGACTCTGAATGTGAGAAGAGAGACCTCTCCTTACTACAGCATTCTGAAAAAGGTCCAGGATACTGTGCCCAATGTGTGTGTGTGTGTGTGTGTGTGTGTGTGTGTGTGTGTGTGTGTGTGTGTGCGCGCGCGTGTGAGTGTAGTGTATCTGTCTCTAGTTGAGCTGACTGCAGATCAATAACTGTTCATCACACCTCAAGGGTGTGAGTCGGTCTCTTACAGCCCTCGTGCGTGCGTGTGTGTGTGTGTGCGTACATACGTGTGTGTGTACTTTTACTTTTGGTGTGAATGTCTACAAAATGGCCCTACACTTACAAACAGATGCTATCTTCCTACGACAGACCAGATCTCTGTCTGATGAGTCCCTGCGGGGCCCTCACAAGAACCCCCTTCCCCCCCAGCGGTCCTCTCTCCCAGGGAGCCTGCTGACTGGTCCTTCAATCACATCAGCCTGGAGACACGGAGCCCAGATCCCTTCTCTCTAACGGGGACGAGGAGCGCTCCCGTCTCCAGGATCCTGACAGGCCGGCCGCTAACGGCGGTGGTCTCACCCGTCTCCAGAGGAACCCGGGCTTTGCACGCCTGTCAGGCTTTGCACGCCCATTGACCTTTCATAGCATTTACCAGATGGGATTAGTACCGGAGTACATAACTCTTGGTCAAACAGCTGTGTGGGCGCGTGTCTTCCAAGTACCTGTTTTCGTTTGTCTGGCTAAGTCCCACACGCGGACGCGGTGGATCGTGTTGACGTTCCTCGAGCTGCCCTGTCTGCTCGTCGGCAGGGCCGTCTCCGTGCGTAGAGACAGCTGGCTAGACGAGTTTGATTTCCCTCATGAGCAGAGCGCGGCCCCGACGTTCACCAGAACGCACGCGCAATCCCACACGCACGCACACAAACACACACACACATGCACACACACACATGCGCGCGCGCACACACACACACACACACACACACACCGTAATGCGCTCAGATCTGAATGCAAATGTGTACATGTAAGTGTGCTTTTGGTGTGTTGGTGTGTGTGTGTTATTGTACATAGGGGCGGCTGTAGCTCAGTTGGTAGAGCGGGTCGTTCAATGATCCAAGGGTCAGTGGTTCGAATCCCAGCTCTGACTGTCCACATGTCGAAGTGTCCTTGAGCAAGACACCTAACCCCAAATTGCTCCCAATGAGCAGGTTAGCACCTTGCATGGCAGCTACCGCCATTGGTGTGTGAATGTGTGTGTGAATGGGTGAATGAGAGGCCATTGTAAAGCGCTTTGAGTGCCGCTAAGGTGGAAAAGCGCTATATAAGTGCAGTCCATTTACCATTTACCATTTCCGTAGCCGCTAGCCTATGGCTCGTGCTATTCTAACTAAGGCCTAGCATGCTCGTAACCCAGAATGGTACTTTCCAGAGTCTCTTTTATCTTAGTCCAAAAGCCTGACGATGCTTGCCAGTTCATCTACGTCTCTGCTTCTTCAGAGAGAGTGAGAAAGAGAGAGAGGGAGAGAGAGAGAGAGAGAGAGAGAGAGAGAGAGAGGGAGAGAGAGAGAGAGAGAGAGAGAGAGAGAGAGAGAGAGAGAGAGAGAGATCTAGCCATGTGCTGGAGGAATACCACTGGTCACCATCTAATTCCAGACTAGCT
>NC_140241.1:27610607-27613107 GCF_949987555.1 Borostomias antarcticus
CTTTTGAGAAAGTCTGATAATTGCTCTACCACCGTTTTGGTCATACAATGGATGTGGATGGGCACCTTGAAAAATCTTTAAGTAACCTTAAAAGTAAAAAGTAAAACAGGGCTAAACATGCATTTTCCCTTTACTACTCCTTTAAGCTGCTGAGAGACTACGACAGACAGACAGATTTAAGTGCAAGGTCAACCGGCTCTAAAGAATGGTCTTACTAAACACAAACAGATCAACAGCAGTTATTCTATAGCCTTAGCAAACACATGGGAACACAGTATGAGTGAAAGACATCATGGCCTAATGGGAAAATACTCCCCCTGCTTCTACAGTATATAGGAGGAGACTCTGAATGAGGTTCTCTCTCTGTGTGAGCATCACACCCCCCTCTCCCTACGGCATACTGCTGCCTCAGGCATACACACACACCAACACAACCAGCTAATGACCTGTAACACACACACACAAACACACACACACACACTCACTCACTCACTCACTCACTCACTCACTCACTCACTCACTCACTCACTCACTCACTCACTCACTCACTCACTCACTCACTCACTCACTCACTCACTCACTCACACACACACACACAGCTGGAAGAGAAAGTATTGCTCTGTGTATTGAGACTTGAGAAGCCCACAGCTCTAATCTGCAACAGCAATCTAATTAGGTACACTTTTCACAATTGTCTGAAGTAATTCGGCAGAAAACCAATGCCTTTAGCAATGGCTCAGGGCTCAGAGAGAGAGAGATAGAGAGAGAGAGAGGGAGAGAGAGAGAGGGGGAGAGAGAGAGAGAGAGAGAGAGAGAGAGAGAGAGAGGAGAAATAACTCAATTTATTGGCATTTATTGCCAGATGCTATTTTTGATGTTTTGATACAGGTAGGTCTATTCTTCTTCTTCTTCTTTGTTTGGGTTAGTAGTTATTGTCCTCTCCCCCCAGGCTCGGGGCCGAGGGGCTATCCTTTTACCACCCCGAGCCTGGGTGAGGGGTCACCCGGGCTTTATATCCGGGCACACCTCCAGGAGCCATGTCACCGTTTCCTCATCCAAAACCATCAGGCCATGCATTCCATTAGGTGTCCGGTATGTCAGACAGTCCTGGATGACATGGTCTGTGGTTTGTTCCTCGGCGCCACACTCGCACGCCGCACAGGATACCAAGCCCCCTCTGTGCATTGATGAGCGGAAGCATCCGATGTCGGTCCGTAGGCGATTAAGCCTCACCCACACCGATCTGGGTAAGTCCATCCTGGGAGAGGAAGGACCGGCGGCCGGGATGAAATCACGGAGTCTGGAGGTGTTTGCCAGATGTGGTCCGCCCATCCTGCCTCGCTGACGTTAAGATCTCTGCATTGCTGCAGGAGATCCCGTGCGGCAGGCACACAATGGTGTCTCGTCTTGAGACGCCGGGGAGGCTCTGCTGTTGCAGTGAGCCTGTCGTGGAGCAGGTGGTTAGACTCCACGGCCCGGCAGGCGAGACGTACTGTGGTTCCTGTGCGGCGGAGCCTGGGTAGGTCTGTGATGGAAGACTAGTGCGTCATGTGACCAGAGGGGTGACTATCATAGGGGTTGTGGCCGCCCTTCCCTCCTTCTCGCTACCCATACACCCAGATATCTGCTGGAGACGCAAGGAACGCTCGCAATATGGAGCCTAGTCATGAACAGCAATATGATGTCAGGCACAGACATTGTTCTAGCAGCTGCTTGGGGACTACAAACATGCAAATGTGCTGTACACACACACACACACACACACACACACACACACGCACACACGCACACACCTACCTCTCTGTCCTTGAGCTTCATGGCGAGAACTAGTTGATGCCTGTGATTGGTTAAAGCTTCTCTGTAGTTGCCCTTGGAGAAGAAGGCGGAGCCGAGGTTCCCGTGAGCCCGGCATTCACCCGATTGGTCACCTGGGGAGAGACGAGGAGGCAGGTGAGAGGGTGGGTGTGGTCACGGTAGGTCACATGAGCAGTGGTCTAGCGAATGTGGTTAAAGCTATGCAGAGTATACCCGTTCGTTTTCATGGACACAGTTTAAAACAAAAACATAATCACCAACCATTGATGTAAAGCCTGCATAATTGAAGCAGCTCTCAGAGTTAGCCCTCTTCAGACCCCACTACACCACCGCACAGCTATTAGCTACTGAGAGAAAACTCAACCACTGACATGAATCAAATCATCCAGGAAGGACGAGTCTTAGCCTTGTCACTGCTGATGCTGCCGCTGCTGCCAGGTTTTGTCTGGCTGTTGTGGTACATCTGAGGGAATGTTGACTCTGTTGTTCATAGCTCTCTCTTTCTCTGCCTCTGCTCTCTCTTCAACTCTGGCTGTAATAGTGGTGTGTGTGTGTGTGCTGTGTGCTGTGTGTGTGTGAGAGTGTGTGTGTGTGATGTGAATGTTGTCTCTATTCAGAGCTCTCACTCTCTCTCTCTCTCTCTGTCTCTCTCTCTCTCTCAGTGCGTGTACATTGTTCATTCACC
>NC_140241.1:27621995-27624495 GCF_949987555.1 Borostomias antarcticus
AAACTGTGCCCATCAGTGCGCGTTGCCCACTTCAGGTGCAATTGAGACTTGTGTGATCCAGCCAGTAGAATTGTGATGTCATGCCCATTGTCTGCCAATTACAATTCAATTTAGCAGAAGGACACACTTGGGAATGTGATTATGAAGTTAAAATAGAAACTCACAGAGAAAGAGAGAGAGAGAGGGGGAGAGAGAGAGAGAGAGAGAGATAGAGAAAGAGAGGGAGAGAGAAACTGTACGTGTGTGAGAGTGAGAGAATTGTGTCTATTCTGAATAGAGTTAAAGGAATAACATGGTGGTTGGTCACACTTTCGAGGTTTATGCTATTTGCAAAAGAGGGCATTGAAGAAACACGATTAAAGTATTAAATATGTCTGTCATTTAGTTCTGGAGAAGTAGTGTATTGAATTTACCGTCCTATTTTCAACCGGTTGAGAATGGTCTCCTCGTACTGAGGGTAAGTGACGGAGTGGCCCTTATGCACGACCCATGGATAACTCCTGACCCGTAGTTTCCAATATTTGAACTAAAAATAGTTTTAGAGTGCCTTTAAGGACTATTAGTCTATTTCTGGTTATATTAATTTGGCTAGCTAGCTAATGTTACTGTAGGTTTGCATCAGGTGCAAGGTGAGTCTTAACAGACGTTCCTCTTGCGAATCTCAAACAAGCACACACTACAAGATTTGAAAATAATAGCTCATCACGAGCTACAGGATATTATCATGGCCGAGGGAACAACGAACCCCAGCCGTTGTAAAGTAGAGACGTAATAATTGAAATATCATATATGTTTGATATTATCGGGGCTGCCCCAATGGGTCTGTTAGACGATTGGGAGGTATACCATTGTATCTGTAAACCCCTCACATTACAAGATAATCTGGGCCAAACATTGGTACCAACTTGTGGACCCCAGGAAGAACAGTCTTCACTATGGTGATGAGTAATGGGGATCAGTTTACAATAAACAATAAACAACGTTTATTGACCTCAAAACTTATCTATTTAATCTTGCCTTTTAAACACCTCACTGTATTGTCTGTTGTTGTTTTGATCTGTCTGTTGTTGTTTTGATCTGTCTGTTATTGTTTCGTCGTGTTTCTGTAAAGCACATTGCGTTGCAATTTGCAGGAAATGTGCTATACAAATAGTATTGATTGATTGATTGAACGTTCCAGACCAAATTTCTCCTCCTATTGTTAGGAGGGGTGATTCGTGGGATAAACCGGACCAAAAGTAGTGGGAGCCCAGCATTAACTAGCTTGTGAAAATTCAGCCTCCGAAGATGAACGTGTATCATGGAGGTACAGTAGCTATGGTAAAAAAAACAACATGTGGAAAGTGGGAGGGTAACTGAGTTGAACTGGTTAAGCTCATCCTCCAATCAAACCGCCTGTCAAACGGCTGTCTGTCTGTCCGGTGGCGTAGCTGGCTAATGTGGTGTTTATGTAAGGTTGTCATGTGCATTGGCGAGTCGGAGGACGAAACGTGAGCAAGTGAGGGTGGAGACCGTACTGACGAGCGACACAGTGAACCCTGTCATGGGCACGGCCTTTCAATTACAAAAGAAATTGACGGTTCTCATCAACTGTCTCACCACGCCCAAGGCATGGAGCATCCTTAACAATCTCATTGGTAGGTCTAGACACTCCCCCCGTCACTGCCCCATCTCTGCAAACAAAATCGCATCACAATTTGTGAAAAGTGGGACATACGAGGGCAATGACCTCAAATCGTCACGTCTCGTGGCAAAAGAAGTGTCTGACCTCTGGAAGGCCACAACTCCTAGCGGCAGTAAAATCTCTGGTGAATTCACACCGCAGGAGTTTGCTGCTGCCCTCCAGCATGTAAAGCCAGGGAAAGCTCCAGGGCTTGATTTGATCCGCCTGGAGATTATACTCCATGCCGCGCCTGCCTTGAAGTCCTGGTTAAGAGCGTTCCTCTCTTCCTGCTTGCGCCAACTCAAGATCCCCAAAATCTGGAGAAGAGCCCTAGTTGTCGCGATCCCTAAGCCGAACAAGCCTGAAGGGGACCCCAAGAGTTACCGCCCCATCTCTCTGTTATGTATCCCCTTCAAGATCCTCGAGCGTCTAATCTACCCCCGTGTCAAACCAATCATCGACCCGCTGCTCCCACAGGAGCAGGCCGGGTTCCGACGTGTGAGATCGACCGTAGATCAAGTCACTTTGACGACTCAAGACGTCGAGGACAGCTTTACGGCTAAAAAGAAGGCCGGAGCTGTCTTTATAGACCTGACGGCTGCCTAAGATACCTGCCTATGACGTATGGCATCGCGGCCTCACCTGCAAGCTGCTCCGCCTGCTGCTGGACAGGCACATGGTCAGCATGATCATGGAGCTTGTCTGAAACCACAGCTTCACCCTGACCACCGGTAGCGGACAGCGAAACAGGTTGCAACGCCTTAAGAACGGCGTCCCCCAGGGATCTGTCCTGGCCCCCCTCCTTTATAACATCTACACCTACGACCTGCTGATCAC
>NC_140241.1:27629495-27636995 GCF_949987555.1 Borostomias antarcticus
GCCCACATGCTAACGAGCAAGAGATTGCACCGTATTCTCATTTAAATAGAACATCAAAACAGGAGCTAGATCACACACGCGCACACACACACACACACACACACACACACACACACACGCAATTCAATTCAATAATTTATTACCATGTCAACAAGTTGATAGGAATATGTCATGGTTTGCTCGATCATCAACATCAAAAACGAACATGTTCTGCATCTAATGCACACACACACACACACACACACACACACACACACACACACACACACACACTGGGGGCCCGAGGCCTGGGCTTGGCTGGGATACAGAGGGCGGGATTGGGGAAGGGCACCACAGAGAGAGCTCTGGTCCAGGTGGACCACTGGTAGCGCCGACCAGTCTGTTCTGCTGCAGATCTACACCCAGACAAGAACCTGAACATCTGGTCTGGCTGATGGGCAGGATCGAGCGGAGGTTGGAAAAGAGCTTCAGTGTTTCACAAGGGTATAGGTTCTATCTGGAAGAGTGAGTATAGTTTTTTTTTAGAGAATGTTCTTTATAGAAGAGCGGTATGTTCTTTATAGAAGTGTGGATATGTTCTTTACAGTGGATATCTATTGTACAGTGGGTTTGGGTTCTATTGTACATTGGGTATACTGTACGTTCTATACTGAATGGTTCTATCTGGTGCCTTTGGAGAACCAGGCTGTTATGGTGTACCACAGATCTACGCTCAGCTGACATGAAAAAACAACTCTTTCATATCTGATCCTCCTCCCCGGAGAGGAGAACACGGATGAGGGGAGGAGCAGCGAAAACGACAGAAGGACGGGTGGGAGGGATGGAGCTAATAGGAATCATACCCAGCCAGGATAGGACAGGCTTCACACGCTGCTAACTGACAGACAGACAGCATCGCTGAGGATCTATACGGTGATTTCACACACTTCCAACTGACAGACAGACAGACAGACAGACAGACAGACAGACAGACAGACAGACAGCATCTCTGTGGATCTATATGGTGATTTCACACACTTCCAACTGACAGAAAGACAGACAGACAGACAGACAGCATCTCTGAGGATCTATATGGTGATTTCACACACTTCCAACTGACGGACGGACGGACGGACGGACGGACAGACAGACAGACAGACAGACAGACAGACAGACAGACAGACAGACAGACAGACAGACAGACAGACAGACAGACAGACAGCATCTCTGAGGATCTATATGGTGATTTCAAACACTTCCAACTGACCGACGGACAGACAGACAGACAGACAGACAGACGGCATCTCTGTGGATCTATATGGTGATTTCACACACTTCCAACTGACAGAAAGATGGACAGACAGACAGACAGCATCTCTGAGGATCTATATGGTGATTTCACACACTTCCAACTGACAGAAAGACAGACAGACAGACAGACAGACAGCATCTCTGTGGATCTATATGGTGATTTCACACAGTTCCAACTGAACGACGGACAGACAGACGGCATCTCGGAGGATCTATATGATATATGGCATGAGATGAATGGAGGAAAAGCAGAACAGAAAGAAGAGATGAAAAGAGAGTGAGAGAGCGGGAACGAGAGAAAGAGAAAGGGAGAGAATAAGAGAGACAGAGAGTGAAATGAGAGAAACATGTCCAGAGGCTAAGTATAGCCCTCCGAAGCCCAATCAACAAGACGAGCTCCTTCTGGAACGTTCTCCGCTTACAGCGCAGAGAGACGTTCTGAAAGAGTTCAGAGAGAAAAGAGAAGAAAGCAAACAGATCTGGCCTTTGTTACGAACTTTCAGAGGCGTTCTCGAGTGCTTTCAGGCGTGCGGGTCTCTCCACTCTGAGCCCATGTGTGTCATCACAGTGCCCTGTGACATAACCCTCTGGGATCTGATGACATAGCCCTCTGTGATCTGAGGACATAACCCTCTGTGATCTGAGGACATAGCCCTCTGTGATCTGAGGACATAGCCCTCTGTGATCTGAAGACATAGCCCTCTGTGATCTGATGACATAGCCCTCTGGGATCTGAGGACATAGCCCTCTGGGATCTGATGACATAGCCCTCTGTGATCTGAGGACATAGCCCTCTGTGATCTGAGGACATAGCCCTCTGCGATCTGATGACATAGCCCTCTGTGATCTGAGGACATAGCCCTCTGTGATCTGAAGACATAGCCCTCTGTGATCTGATGACATAGCCCTCTGCGATCTGATGACATAGCCCTCTGTGATGAGGTCATAGCCCTCTGTGATCTGAGGACATAGCCCTCTGTGATGAGGTCATAGCCCTCTGTGATCTGAGGACATAGCCCTCTGTGATGAGGTCATAGCCCTCTGTGATCTGAGGACATAGCCCTCTGCGATCTGATGTAGTTATGACGACATCACTATGATACTGTTGTTGTTTTTTGTAGAAACAACAACATTTTGTTTCATCGCAGAATGCAATAGAATAGAGAAGTGCTACTGTATAAATGATAACATGCATATATTATCCGTCTACAACAGCAACCTGGCACAGACATACAGCCCCCCCCCCCCCCCCCCCCCCGTGTCCAGACCCCCTCATGCTGCCATTACGATAATCAAATTACCACGAGAGATGGAGGAACCAGCAGCGTCTTGATTTAGACAAACATTAATTATTCTAATCAAGTGTTTTTCAATCTGTATCGTTCCTTAAAACTCTGATGATTGGACAAGCAAACACAGAGAAACACAGACAGACACACACACACACACACAGACACACACAGACTCACAAGCATAGACACACAGTCTCTTACACTCTTACACTCTCAAAGGTGCAAACACATACGTATCGATGTGGTCTTTTCAAGGCTAGGAAGCTGCCTGGGGATCACAGATCTGTGCCTGTGTGTGTGTGTGTGTGTATGTGTACACTTGAGTATAAAATAGGCTACGTTTAACGTCGTAATGTTGATATGAACGCGTCTATGCCACGTCTTTGAGAAGGAAACACGTTGTGACAGGGAGGTGGACTGTGGATGACCCCGGCGGGACGTCCGGCCAGCAGACGCAGCTCTGAGGGAGGGGTGGGGGGGGGGTCATGGACCAGCGGTGAGACGGAGACGGCGTGTGGCATCTCCCCCGAGGTACAGCCGGGCACACGAACCGCGCCGCCAGCGCGAAACCAGCGCATCATGACCTCTGCCCCCGACACACTGCCCGTGTCGATCCCCTGGCGCTCGCTGCCACTTCAGGCCGCACGACGGGTCTGCAAAGCCGTGGATTTGCGTTAGTTCCTGACGGGAGCGCGAAGCTTTTTGTGTAAAGACGCGCTTAGGAGATGAGGTTTACTGTAGCGAGGCCTGGTTATAACGAGGCATGAATCAGAGGGACTAAGTCTTAACTCAAGAGGCAGGAGAGTGACTGGGAGAGACTTTACACCATTGGAAGTAAACACAATAGACACTGACCATAGCTAACAAGTCACAATTCCTCTGAGTGGAGGGAGGGGGCGGGGGTGGGCGGTCTCATATGCATTTTGGGAGAGAGAGAGGGAGAGAGAAAGGGGGGGGGGAGTAAGAGGGGATGATTTCTCATTACATCCCCCTGCAAAATCTGCAAAAAGGCTTTCACCCCCATCCCAACCCCCCCCCCCCCCCCCACACACACACACACACACACTCCTCTCAGGACAGAACGTTTCACTGAGTTGACTGTCAACAGCCCCCACGCGGGATGAATATTTAATAGGCTCTAGATGTAGTGCTGCAGGATCCGGGGGTAAACACACACATCAGCGAAGAGAGGTGAGTCACTCACACACCTGTGGCGTCTGATTCACAATAGAAATTGCACACTATCACACACAGATGCACACACATACAGACAAGCAAGCGAGCGCACGTTCGTGCATGTAAGCGCACGCGCGCGCGCACACACTCCGCCGAGCATTCACAGGCTTGCACTTTCAAACACACACGCACACACACACACACACACAGACCAGAAGTAAGACAATAAGGCGTTGCAGTCCCAGGCTGCACAGGAGGTGACGTTCCATAGCGCTTTAATAGTAGAGGCCAGATAAATAGGACACAAATGGGGATAAACCTTCATAAATCAGACGGTAATGAGGACAAATACCAGCTATTTATGCCTTACACACCTGTTCATTACCTGATGTACCTCCTGAGGCAGCCATGCCAGCGCATGGAAACGCGTTGATGGGGTGGAAGCCATCGGAGGATGTGTGCTTTGCTTTGGTGTATTCATTATAAAGTGGCTAATAGTTCCTCCGCCTCCCCGGAGGGCACCGCTAAACTACGGTACGTGTCTGTGTTAAAAGCAGGATATATATAATCGTCTCGCCACGGCGTCCCAGGCTCCCCATTCATCACAGGGTGTACTCGTGCCTGGAGCAGTCACACCTGTTCGCCTCTCATCCCCGTCATGATATCACTGTCTCACCCCCTGTGTCCTTCCCTCCTGCCTGTGTGGGTTAGGGTTAGGGTCAGGGTTAGGGTCAGGGTTAGGGTCAGGGTCAGGGTTAGGGTTAGGTCTGGGAGGATTAACGAGGAACACACCCCGTGAGATGCCGATGTGACCACAGTTAGATAGCGTGAACACCGAGGGGCACTTTCCATTGAAACCTGATTGGACACTCCTGTGGTCGACTGTGACCACAACACTCCTGTGATCGACTGTGACCACAACACTCCTGTGATCGACTGTGACCACAACACTCCTCGACTGTGACCACAACACTCCTCGACTGTGACCACAACACTCCTCGACTGTGACCACAACACTCCTCGACTGTGACCACAACACTCCTCGACTGTGACCACAACACTCCTCGACTGTGACCACAACACTCCTGTGGTCGACTGTGACCACAACACTCCTGTGATCGACTGTGACCACAACACTCCTGTGATCGACTGTGACCACAACACTCCCGTGATCGACTGTGACCACAACACTCCTGTGGTCGACTGTGAGGAATCTGTAGATGTAGATGGAGGGGGAGAAGTGAAAGGTTAACTCTTACATCTGCACAAGATCCAAGGATCGTAGAGAAGCACATGAGCACTGATATCGCACTAGCATCGCCTTCATCAAGATGTTTTATGGATGGAAGGACAGTGAAACATCAAAGCCTTCACCAAAATCAGAAGGGGACAGCTGCACACATCAGAGCCTTCATCCAAGTTGCTTTATGGATGGGATATTACTGTACTACAGTAACCCCACCGTATGATCGAGGTTTACCCCCCCCCCACGCCCGCCATGTGCTTCAGATCCACGGGAGAATCCACTATTCTTTAAGGGAAGGAGGGTACAATGCAAAAGATGGGAAATTAGAAAAGGAGCAGGAGTAATACAAGCAGGGAAATGTAGAACCTAAAGCATGTTGGAGAAAAGGAGAAAGGGGATCTGTGTGTGTGTGTGTGTGTGTGTGTGCGTGTGTTTGTTTGTGTGTCGGGGGAGGGGGGGGGGTTATTTTATCCCCCTCTCTCTCTCTGCCAACCCCCCCCCCGCCCCACACACACACACACACACCTGACTAGACCACACACACACACACACCTGACTATAGACCACTCTCTCTCACACACACACACACACACACACACACACACACACACTCACACACACACACACACACACACACAGGTCCAGGAGAAGACACTGTTTACAGTGGATTATTGTGGATTATAGAGGATTACATTGTGATCGCTCCCTCCTCCTATTACATTCTTTACCACTCCAGCAGATTACACAGGCCTATCAATTACCTGTCCTCAATATGAAAGAGAGTGTGTGTGTGTGTGTGTGTGTGTGTGTGTGTGTGTGTGTGTGTGTGTGTGTGTGTGGCGTGTTTGCTACAGATTCTCACAGATCTGTGTGATGAGTCAGAAAACATATCAGACATCTTGTATTTGCTCATCTTGGAACAGACACGCTTTCCTATAGAGACGCTTTAATTCCTCCATGATGGGCTAATATATAAGCTACTGCAAACATAGATCTAATGTTGTCTTTTAATCATGTTAGTGCACTAAATCACTCAGAGAAGATAAATAGACACACACACACACACGCGAGCATCACACAGCATCGGCCCTGACCAGAGCGCGCGCAGCCTTTGACCTGCGTCCGTGCCTTCATTGACAAAATAAAGATTAACTTTAAAGGCGTGAAAACGGATGAGAAAGGACCGTCTTGTCTAGTCTACTGATAAAGAACTAAGAATCACATTTCAAGACATTTTGGTCAACTAAAAACCAGCCTATAATGATTCAAGAACGAAACTAAAATAAACTGAACAAATGTAAAAAAATAAATAAAAATAAATAAATAAAATAATTCTTTACCTTCTTCCGGGGCTGCCATTTCATCATATTTGTAAACCAAAAATGGGTAGCATCAAAATATCATGGGGAGCTGGAATTCGTGGAAGACGCGGAGTCTGGTCATGCTGCTCCACTATATCCAGCTCAACGCTGCCGCATGTCCTCTCTGCTGGACCGGGAGAGTCAGAGCGGAGGCATGCGAGCATGCGAGCCGTTAAACCGCCCGGTTATCCCGGTTCACGGGCTCTAGGCAGGCGGAGCGGTGCTTATTCTCGGCCGGACACTGCTTGATGAAGTCCATGACATTCAACCGGTCAGCGTCTCTCTGTGTGATCTGGAGAAACGGAGCCTAATTCTATCCTCACCAGGCAACTCATACCGCTGATCGCTTTAGGCTGTATGTTGACGTGGATGTAGATAGGCTTTTTCTTGTGTGTGTGCGTGTGTGTGTGTGTGTGTGTGATCTATTTAAAATAGACAATTGTCTATTTTAGTCGTAGCCTACACTTTCTGTAGCCAGATAGTCTGTTGTAGCCTAGATCGAGCCTATAGGCTACCTGAGAAAAAAGTGTGAATGGACTTGTGTGAAATGTGTAAGAAATGAATAACTATATCCTATTCCAAAAGTCAACGAAAGTGTCTGTCATCTCCTTACTGCATAACTTGCATCGAATTCCAAAAACGGGACGTCATTCAGGAAAATTACTCCGAAAAGGACAGCGATGAGTAAAACGTAGGAAGAGAGTCAAAGAACACGGGCGCATTCCTTAAGAGTAGCAAACGCTCTTAAAAAATAAATAAAAAATACAACTTCACAGGGATGTCTTCCCTAAAACAGCTGGAAGACGGAATTGCTTGTTCAAGGACTGAAACAGAATGGGTTACACGGGAATGAGTTCCCCCCGTGCTGAGTTCCTCCTGTCCTCTCCTCCTCTCCTCCTCTCCTCCTCTCCTCCTCTCCGCCTGCGCGTGCGCGTGCCGTGCGCGTCGGTGTGTGCGAGAGAGGCGGCTCGCTCTGCCGGGTCATAAAGCTGAGAAATCCGACTTGTCAGCTTAATCGTGAATGAAATGATCAGATCACTCCAGCAGTCGATGCTTTGAGGACCAGTAATAACGGGACAAACTCGAAATGGTGCTCAGAGAGCACAGACCCCCGCCCCTGAATGAATGTTATGGC